>NW_028300703.1:33313-78212 GCF_049724085.1 Artemia sp. Qi Xiang Cuo
AGTTGAACTTTTCTTCTTCCAGGAAAATATTTGGAACAGAACTTTAAATTTTTTCATCTCTTTGAGAAAAATCTGAACTATTGAGCCGTGTCGATCCTTACTTACAGTTTCGTTACCACGAACACAATAAATTGTTTCAGCCAATCGTGTATCTCCCCGAAAAAATACTTTTCAGACAATCAACTTCAGACTAACTTTTTTTTTTTTGAAGGAGGAGGAGGGATTTTTCCGTGGAGATGGAGGCCAGATTTACTGGCATTATTTAGAAAACGATAATGCAATAAATTAAAAAAAGTTTTTTCAACTGAAAGTAAGGAGCAAAATTAAAAAACTTAGAACGAAGAGAATTATTACGTATACGAAGGGGGTCCCCCCCCCCCTTTGGGGTTAATCTAGGTTCACTTAGACGCGCGTGTCTAAGTGAACCTAGATTAACCCCAAAGGGGGGGGGATCCCCTTCGTATACGTAATAATTCTCTTCGTTCTAAGTTTTTTAATTTTTCTCCTTACTTTCAGTTGAAAAAACTTTTTTTAATTTATTGCATTATCGTTTTCTAAATAATGCCAGTAAATCTGGCCTCCATCTCCACGGAAAAATCCCTCCCTCCTCCTTCAAAAAAAAAAAAGTTAGTCTGAAGTTGATTGTCTGAAAAGTATTTTTTCGGGGGGAGATACACGATTGGCTGAAACAATTTATTGTGTTCGTGGTAACGAACTGTAAGTAAGGATCGACACGGCTCAATAGTTCAGATTTTTCTCAAAGAGATGAAAAAAATTTAAAGTTCTGTTCCAAATATTTTCCTGGAAGAAGAAAAGTTCAACTTTGATTCTGAATTTTCTTAATGAAAATGAAATAAGTTATTGATCAATTCTATTTTCCCAAAATAATATCAAAAACACAATTGGCTGAAATAAAAGTGGAAAAAAAAGAAGCTCTTAATAGAACTTTTTAAGTGTGAAGTCTTAATGAAAATGAAATAAGTTATTGATCAATTCTATTTTCCCAAAATAATATCAAAAACACAATTGGCTGAAATAAAAGCGGAAAAAAGAAGCTCTTAATAGAACTTTTTAAGTGTGAAGTCCTATTTTTCAGACTAAATTATAGAAACAGTCCCTGTGGTCCCTGGAGGGGGGGGGGGCCCCTTCTTATAATTAAAAAGTAAATTCGTTATAATTTTGAATTTTGCTACGTACTTTAATTTTAAAAAAATTTTTTTAATTTATTGTATTATCGTTTTCTAAATAATGCCATTTTTCTGGAAGAAGAAAAGTTCAACTTTGATTCTGAATTTTCTTAATGAAAATGAAATAAGTTATTGATCAATTCTATTTTCCCAAAATAATATCAAAAACACAATTGGATTAAATAAAAGCGGAAAAAAAAAGCTCTTAATAGAACTTTTTAAGTGTGAAGTCCTATTTTTCAGACTAAATTATAGAAACGGTCCCTGTGGTCCCTGGAGGGGGGATCCCCTTCGTATACGTAATAATTCTCTTCGTTCTAAGTTTTAATTTTGCTCCTTACTTTCAGTTGAAAAAACTTTTTTTAATTTATTGTATTATCGTTTTCTAAATAATGCCAGTAAATCTGGCCTCCATCTCCACTGAAAAATCCCACCCTCCCCCCTTCAAAAAAAAAAGTTAGTCGGACGTTGATTGTGTGAAAAGTATTTTTTCGGGGGAGATACATGAGTGGCTTAAACAATTTATTGTGTTCGTGGTAACGAACTGTAAGTAAGGATCGACACGGCTCAATAGTAACCTAAAAACTCTAAATGAAAAAGCTTTTTTTTTAATTTATTGTATTATCGTTTTCTAAATAATGCCAGTAAATCTGGCCTCCATCTCCGCGGAAAAATCCCCCCCCTCCCCCTTCAAAAAAAAAAGTTAGTCTGATGTTGTTTGTCTGAAAAGTATTTTTTCGGGGGGGGGGGGATACACGTTTGGCTGAAACATTTTATTGTTTTCGTGGTAACGAACGGGAAGTAAGGATCGACACGGCTCAATAGTTCAGATTTTTCTCAAAGAGATGAAAAAAAATTTAAAGTTCTGTTCCAAATATTTTTCCTGGAAGAAGAAAAGTTCAACTTTGATTCTGAATTTTCTTAATGAAAGTGAAATAAGTTATTGATCAATTCTATTTTCCCAAAATAATATCAAAAACACACTTGGCTTAAATAAAATCGGAAAAAAAAAAGCTATTAATATAAATTTTTAAGTGTTAAGTCCTATTTTTAAGACTAAATAATAGAAACAGTCCCTGTGGTCCCTGTAGGGGGGGGGGCTCCCCGGCGAATACGTAATAAATATCTTCGTTCTAAGTTTTAATTTTGCACTAAACCATGCGAGTGTTTCCTACGAAATTGATCTTAAGACTTAAATTGCTTGATCAGATATGCTTGCGTTTTAAAGTGAAATTTGACTCTTTTAATCCCCAAGATACAGCGTTATTGCAGAATATGTTAAGAAGGGACTTAATCCAAGATACGTATAAAATCTCTTAAAAACAGTATGATGTATATTCAGTTCCTTCTTACAGTTTGAAGCATAAAGTGGAACACGAATAGAAGAATTTACTTCGCCAAACTTGGTGAGCTCCTGAAAGCGTTTGATTTGTATTTTTTTTTTCAGTAAAGTGCAAATTTTGTTCGTGTCTTGGGAAGGCATTGTTTTTATTTTTTATAGAAAACTACAATAGCTTCATGGGAATCATCTTTTAGCGTATTTTTAAACAATTTCTCTGATTATAATGTATATCTTCAGTCACAAAAGCATAGTTTCGGATCAAAAATGAACCATTTACATAAAAATAGCTCTTAATAGAACTTTTTTAAAGTGTGAACTCCTATTTTTCAGAAGAAAATTTAACTAAACCCCCCCCCCCCGTGTCTTTGATTTTGAAAATCATTTATTTTTTATAGAAAACTACAATAGCTTCATGGGAATCATCTTGTAGCGTATTTTTAAACAATTTCTCAGATTATAATGTATATCTTCAGTCACAAAATTATAGTTTCGGTTCAATAATGAACCAATTACATAAAAATATATCTTAATAGAACTTTTTTAAAGTGTGAACTCCTATTTTTCAGACGAAAATTTAACTAAATCCCCTGTGTCTTTGATTTTGAAAATCATTTATTTTTTATAGAAAACTACAAGATACGTATAAAATCTCTTAAAAACAGTATGATGTATATTCAGTTCCTTCTTACAATTTGAAGCATAAAGTGGAACACGAATAGAAGAATTTACTTCGCCAAACTAGGTGAGCTCCTGAAAGCGTTTGATTTGTATTTTTTTTCAGTAAAGTGCAAATTTTGTTCGTGTCTTGGGAAGGCATTGTTTCAGCCAATCGTGTATCTCCCCCGAAAAAAAATTTTCAGACAAACAACATAAGACTAACTTTTTTTTGAATGGGGTGGGGGGGATTTTTGCGTGGAGATGGTGGCCAGATTTACTTGCATTATTTATAAAAAGATAATGCAATAAATTAAAAATTTTCACAAAATAATATCAAAAATTTTCCACTTCAGTTAAAAAAAAAATTCTGGTTAGTCTGAAGTTGATTGTCTGAAAAGTATTTTTTCAGGGGAGATACACGATTGGCTGAAACAATTTATTGTGTATTTCCATAAAAATAGCTCTTAATAGAACTTTTTTAAGCATGAACTCCTATTTTTTCAGACGAAAATTTAACTAAACCCTCGTGTCTTTATTTTTTATAGAAAACTACAATAGCTTCACGGGAATCATCTTTTAGCGTATTTTTAAACAATTTCTATGATTATAATGTATATCTTCAGTCACAAAAGCATAGTTTCGGATCAAAAATGAACCATTTCCATAAAAATAGCTCTTAATAGAACTTTTTTAAAGTGTGAACTCCTATTTTTCAGAAGAAAATTTAACTAAACCCCCCGTGTATTTGATTTTGAAAATCGTTTATTTTTTATAGAAAACTACAATAGCTTCGCGGGAATCATCTTGTAGCGTATTTTTAAACAATTTCTCTGATTATAATGTATATCTTCAGTCACAAAATTATAGTTTCGGTTCAAAAATGAACCATTTCCATAAAAATAGCTCTTAATAGAACTTTTTTAAAGTGTGAACTCCTATTTTTCAGACGAAAATTTAACTAAATCCACAGTGTCTTTGATTTTGAAAATCATTTATTTTTTATAGAAAACTACAATAGCTTCATGGGAATCATCTTTTAGCGTATTTTTAAACAATTTCTCTGATTATAATGTATATCTTCAGTCACAAAAGCATAGTTTCAGTTCAAAAATGAACAATTTTCATAAAAAAAAACTCTTAATAGAACTTTTGTCTCATTCTTAACTACTTACTCTTTATTGTGAAGTTGGCTTTTTTCCAAATTTTTTTAAAGAAAATTGAGGGTCCCTCCCTTGTATACAAAGTAGCTTCAATCTGTTATTAGTTTTAAACTTGCTCCTTACTTTAGTTGAAAAATCTTTTATATTTGTTTAATTACAATGATCTCTGTTTCCCATTTCAGGAAATAAAAAAAATGACGGAAAGATGTTTCATTAGCCTCGCCCAAATACCTAGAATTCGGAGACAATTGAAGTCCTCTACAATAGTGATAAACAAACTAACAGAAAGCGAATTAAAGTCTTGTGCTCTGCTGGCAGAGATACACATAGCCCAAAGAGACACACACGACCCCTATAACTTTGGGGAAATTGAGCATTGAATGGAGCTTAGTTGCCCCTTCAGTTTTTTGGTCGCTTAAACAGGGCACTTGAACTTTTAACCCTCTCCCCGGATTCACCCCTGTCAGTAAGTGGCAAGGGGCTGGGTTGAGGAGCGTAATTTCCTATGGGACAGAGGGGACAACTGCCTCTCTCAGACCACATTTTCACCCCAGACCTCATTTTGCCCCCTCCTCCCCCCCCACCCCAACTGAAATTTAGTTTCTTCCAAAATGTTTTCAAAACTAAGAAAAGAAACTAGAGTATTTCACGTAAAAAAAATCTATCAAACTTTATTGTCATTGATCAAACAGTCAATTAATCAAATAATACCAACGATTAAACGATCACAGAGTAACTTCGATAATCCCCGGGTTAGTTTGGTTGGGAATTCTCCTTGTGGAAAATCCCCTGCAGTGAACTCAAAATTTGGTACTTACGTGTTACTCCCGACAACACTCAAGGAATGAAGTTAAGTTAATCCTAATCGAATATCCTAAAACATGATAAAAATATAATACTTTAGTAACCAAAACATTAAAACGCTCCCAAAGAGATACACATAGCCCAAAGAGACTATAATACCAATAATACCATACATAATACCAAAGATGAAACGACCACAGAGTAACTTTTCCCCCCCACCCCAACTGAAATTTAGTTTCTTCCAAAATGTTTTCAAAACTAAGAAAAGAAACTAGAGTATTTCACGTAAAAAAAAATCTATCAAACGTTATTGTCATTGATCAAACAGTCAATTAATCAAATAATACCAAAGATGAAACGACCACCGAGTAACTTCGCTAATACAGGGGTTGGGTTGGGAGGGATCGGAGTCCTTTGGGGGTGTGGTAGGGGATCTCACAACACTGTTCAAATAGAACTTGTGTATTATAACGACCATCGACCCCATGTAACTGAATCCCAAGCTTCTGAACTCCTCCATGCAACTGAACCCCTCGTGCTATTGAACCCCCCCATGCAACTTGACCTCATTTAACTAATCCCCGTGTAACTGAATCCGTATGTAACTGAGATCTTTTCGCAAAAAATTCGCAAATCTCGTAAACTAAAGAAGTAATTACCCTTTTCAACATTAATTACCCCTTTTTTGCAAATGCTCGCATATCTCCTTACCCCTTTTAGTATATACAAAAAATAATTTCAATACAAAGTGATAATTAACCAATCTTGAAAAAACACATCTTATAACTAATCCACGTGTAACTGAATCCGTATGTAACTGAGATCTTTTCGCAAAAAATTCGCAAATCTCGTAAACTAAAGAAGTAATTACCCTTTTCAACATTAATTACTCCTTTTTTGCAAATGCTCGCATATCTCATTACCCCTTTTTGTATATACAAAAAATAATTGCATTACAACGAAACAAGACACGCTGGTTTTATAATACGGGTTTAATTAATTACGTAAATCTCATGACAAAGAAAGAAATCGCTTGAGTCCTCTCGCAATAGCAAACCAAACCAGATTATACCCACTTAACCAGATCAAAAATGAACTTTGAAACTGCGTCATTCCTGCTCTGAAAACAAGACGTGCTGGTTTTTTTTTGAGCTTATCACCAAAAAGGCAGTGAACTTTGAAACTGCGTCATTCCTATTGGCAAAGAGTGCGATGACCTGTAGAATAGGACTACTAGAAAAACCTGTTTGTACGGGGGCCTTGGCAAATTCAATAGACCTATTCTACTGTCGGATCAACCTATTTTGCCCCCCCCCTCCCCCCTAAAAAAAATCCTGTATCCGCCCCTGTGCTGACTGAAACCATACGTCATCTCATTCAAAAGAGAAGAATCACTTAAGTTCACGGCATTCACCTAACACAGTGGTCAGCAGCCAATTTAGTAAGAGACTCAAATATAAACAATGGGACGATTATTTAATATTTGACAACAATAAATGTTTATTAATGTATCAAACCTATATCATAGATTTAGACCTTAACTCAATTACGAGTGCCCCACCCGCAATTGCCCCACCCCACAAATATTACTATTTACCTTAGTACTACCCTAGGATGAAAGGATGGTAAACTTTCTATCTACAAGTAAAATGAATCCTTTTATGCAATTCTGAAAAAAAAGGATAAATTATTCAGAATGAGGAGATTCACATAATCACCTTGGGTGGTTTTTGTTTTGGGTGGCTTTTCCAATAGATTCCCAATCATCACAAATACAAGTGTCACTACAGCTTCATTTTTAGTTGGTAAGATTTGATACACAGAAAGATGATTTTGTCGACCTTTAGACACCGGAAGTGAAGTGTCTGTTTATGAAAATAGGTGACTGCTTGTCTGTCTCTTAAGATACAGACAAGCAAAAATTGTAAATTGTCATATATTTACGATAATTTTTTACCCTGAAATCATTGAAAATAAAAAAAGTTTTGTTCAGTTTAAATCAAGACTTTTTACTAGTTTTTACTAGATTTCGGGAAATTTACTAGATCCTCTAAATTTACTTGACTTTTTTTTTTTCTAGATCTAGTAAAATCCTACTGACGGTGGCAACCCTGTTAGGGAATGTCGGAAATAAAGCTATTTCTTGTATGGACTTAAACAGATTATCTTTGCGTTAAGCTGTGGCCTGATATTAGAATTACTATCTTTCAAGACTTCACGGATTTTCAAAAATTTTACATAAAATGTAACAAAATGTAACAGTAAAATTATGTTTATCTTGATTGAAAGGCAAACTTATAATGATTTTGAAATATTAATTTTTTCAAAATAACATGATTTTTATCAATGTAAATTATAAAAAAATATTTCTAAATAAATATTTTGATTAAATTATTATTTAGAAAATGTTGGTAATCAGATAATTTTTCAGAATTAACGTCAAATACAGCTTTGAAGGATTTGAAACATATATTCTGCAAATAATTTAACCGAAACAGAGAGTTGCAACACAGACCATGTGACCAAATCGACAATCAATAACAAGGGGTTTCTAAATTATCTTTCATATTTTTAAATGTTGTCTACAACTAGACCCCGGCGCCGCGCGGGCGGGTCAACCTAACGCTGCCGACAAGAGGCCCGGGTGACTGCCACCGAGGGGGCACAACGCCACCGGTGCGTCGCGGGCGTGCCGCCGCCGGCAGAGGCGGTGGCGTTCGGTTGACTTTAAATGAATTTTGCGGCAATTCTTTATTGCGTCAACCGCACAGTTGGAACTTTCATGTTAATTCCAGTATTGCCCGAGCGTTTGGATGTTGATTTTCCCTTCACCTTTACGAGGACTCCAAATTGTTTAAAATAAATCAATAAGAATCCTGGACGATTTTTTAGCACACCCTAGGAAGACAGAAGAATTATCTGAAACTAAAACTATCTTTTCTATTTCTTGATATTTTTGATTTAAAACAAATTTTTCACCTTAATTTGGGCATATGGTTTCTGAAAATCAAACATAAAGATCATTTTTTTCAATAGTATGAAACTTTTGGTTGAAAATAAACATAGCCATTTATCAAGAACTAGGATTAAGTTTCTTTTCCTGTTTGTTAAAGATGAGAGATCAAGACTAAGTTTAAGATATCACCTTCCTCAGATTGCGAATAAACATAAGTTATTTGAATTAGTAAGTGAATCACCATCACTATACATATGTAAAAAGAAATTTAAAAAGATGGTCCTTTCAGCCTACAGTAGCGGGGATTGATTGTATTATGATTTATTTATAAATTGTTAAATAAATCCAATCCCTATCTCCGACAGATTCGATAGTTAAGTCATATTTTTTTTGTTTTTTTTTCATTTCTTTTTGTTTTCATTTATTCTTTAAATTTATTTTAAATTTTGTTATGTTCTTATCAATTTTTCCTTTCTTTTTTGTAGTTATGTTAGCGGGAAGCGTAATTTGTTTTTCCTATAATTTTTTGATAAAGTAGACATTACGAGATTCCTCTCTTCTCCTTTGTACAAAATTTATGTATATGTGTTCGTTAAATAAAAGTCAAGTAAAGTCAAGCCTAACAATGCCCAACAGATCAGAATCAGAATCAGAATCATTTTAATGAAAACAGCTGTCATAGACACATTAAAAAAAAATGCACTAAAAGGCTCTGTTTTTTACATGAAAACATTTTTACATGAAAACACTTCTCTTCATTTTATTAAAAGCACTTGTAAAAAAAGGAACAAAGGAGTTACTAAGTCTGTTTGTGCGGCACGAGACGGGCATAAGTTTGCTTTTGCTTCTGGTATTTCCGCGGACAGGCATTTTAGGTGGTAATATTGTCCTATGTACAGGACTAGACAATAAAAACTGGCCAAAACGAATCATCAGCTGAAAACGGCGATCGTGAAGGCTTGGTATATCAAGTGACTTCAGAGCGGAGCTGTAATCTACATATTTGTCGCAAAGAATGATCTTTACAGCTCGTTTCTGGATCCCCTCCAAATCATCACTTAAATAATCTATGTGATGAACTTGTGTGGGCCCCAGACGGGACACGCATATTCAAGGATGGGTCGAATAAAAGTGAGGTACGCTATTTTCAGCTGATACACTGGAAAACCTAGGCGGCGCATCGCCACCAGTGTCCGCATAGCATAATGTCCCTTCTTAACCAGCTCTTGTACATGAATAGAGAACGAACAGTCCACACTAAAGGTGACGCCCAAGATAGTCACACACGAAGCAGTAGGGACCAAAGTCACGGGGTAGGTAAAATCGCGTTTAAGTGGGTTGAACCTCAAAACATGTGATTTATTCTCATTAATTTAAAGACTGTTTGCAGTACACTCTAATTTAAACTGATCGAAAAAATTAGGGTCAAACTGGGCTACAGCTTGCGAATCCTTTACGTGGTATTTAAGAAGCGCAGACAAATCATCGACAAATTTAAAGCGATCGTCGAAGCCAGAAAGGACGTAGTTGATAACAGCCAGGAAAAGAAGAGCTGCTAATTTGGTACCTTGTGGGGCACCACATGTAATTTCCACCCAGTCCGATTCAATATCACCGGGAAAAAGGGTGTACACTTTTTGATACCTGTGACGTAAGAAATCAACTACTAATTGGAGGATGTGCTTACGGGCACCCATTGACTTGAGATTCTGGGCGGCAAGAGGGTGCTTAATCAAATTAAATGCCTTTCGGTAGTCTACCAGAAGTAAATCTACAAACGAGCTTCCAAACTCCAACCATTCAACTACTAGTTGATAAAGCCGTACTAAATAAACAGACGTGCTGCATCCCTTCAAGCAACCATACTGGAAGGGGTCAAGTGACGGTGAAATGTCCGTGAGAAGTTCACGATATATGAAAGATTCTGCAACTTTAGCAAAGTTCGGTGTGATCGAAATAGGTCTTAACTGATCACATGTCTTAGGTCCTTTAACTTTGGGTATTACGCGAACATAGGCTCGCTTCTAAGCATCGGGAAAGGTTTGTTCACTGAAGCACTGATTGATGATCGATGCCAATGGTTTGGCTAAAAACAAGGCATATTCGCGAATAAGTTTGACCGGCAGCTCACCAGGGTAGGAAGAGCAATTCGGTTTTAGTTTTTTAAGTTCTTTAAAAACAGCAAATTCGGTAAACTGTTTTATTTCGTCAGTTTCACAATCGACTAAGAGATCAACCAGTTCGGCCTCTGTAATTGAGGGGTAGGTGGTACAAATGCCAGCAAAGAACTCGTTTAACTCTGAAGCGCTCATTTGAGATCCGTCAGGCTTGGGTATTTTTAGCTCACTGTTAACTGACTTGCCAGTCATTTGTTTCACTGTGGAAAGCCACTTCCGACTGCTACTTTGGAGAAGGGGTACTACCTTTTCCCGAACATAATTTCTTCGCTTGAAACGATTAACGGCCACGATTCAATTTCTAAGTTTCGCCGCCGCGGCTATTTGTCCGGAACTGTGCAGCTTGCACCTCATTTTGATCATTTGTTTGAGATCGCTTGTGATCCATGGCTTATTGGACTCACTTACCACTACAACTTTAGTGGGAAAAAACTTTTGAAACATCTCTAACAGAAGAGAGTTAAACTGCTGAACTTTGCTATTCAGGTTTACTATAGAACACAGGTCGTCGAAGCAGTAAGTCCCGATCCACCGACCGAAATCGCAGATTGATTGAGAGTTAAGCGGACGAATAGTCACTTTGGTTCTCTTTGGCTTCGGTTGGTTATCTTTGGCTTGCCAGAGAATTACATAATGATCTGAACTCTGGAGAGGACCTAACGACCGAGGGGAGTAATAATTGTCACTCATGTTTGTAAAAATTAGGTCTAGAGTACTGCCACTCTGGTGCGTAGCAATGGTAACTACCTGCTTCAGATCAAGGACACTAGATACCCATTGTCTTTTCGTCTGGTTAAAATCGCCAGCTATTATGAAGCCAGGATAGGCATGGGCACGACGAAGTTTATCAATGTAGGTCTGTAAGTAGCTGATAAGCTCTTTCCTATTTTTTGCACTCTCTGGGTAAT
Organism: Artemia sp. Qi Xiang Cuo; assembly: GCF_049724085.1. Classification (NCBI taxonomy): domain Eukaryota; kingdom Metazoa; phylum Arthropoda; class Branchiopoda; order Anostraca; family Artemiidae; genus Artemia; species Artemia sp. Qi Xiang Cuo. The sequence goes on from NW_028300703.1 coordinate 44,505, forward strand.
ACACAGATGCAATTATCAAACATGATAACTTTTTTGATAGTTTGGATTGCTTGCACTCTACCCATCTTGACATGAATCGGTTGGTATATTTAACAGCTTAGATGAAATGTCATTACGAATATAGATACCAACGCCACCACCTTTTCTACTCAAGCCTCTATCACGGCGAGTGTTGAAATAGCTAGCGTAGCCTTTTATTCTACCCATTTCCTCAGTGGTATCCCAGCATTCGGTAACTGCGGCAATAGGAACACTCACTCCTCTCAGCAGTATCTCCATTTCGTCAACTTTATTTGTTAAGGATCGGGCATTACACAGAATGAAATTCGGAAGCTTTGCCTGAGCTGAAAACTGTTCAGGACGTAATAGCGGGGGAAGTTCATCAGAGGAACACGGTAAGATCGGCTGCAGCTGTGATGGAGAAAGAGTGGGAGGAATTTCGTACCTTTGCAAACATCTTATTTTCACAAGAGTCCTTGGTTCACATACAGCCGTCCTCCAGTCAGAACGACGTTCCTCAGAAAGACGTTTTCAAATTTATAATATAGTCATTATTTAAATGTGGGGAATATATAACAATATAATGTTTCACAATCTATGGTAATATTTTGGCTTATCCTGTATCTTTACTTAGACAACGCGAGTGCACTGCTTTTAATTTTTGTTTTGGCTTTGGCCTTCTGATGTCAATACTTTTTATTAATATAAATTAGTAAACACAGAAGCAGATCAATTTAATAAGAAATCATAAATAATATTTAAATAAATCACAGACATTATAAGTTTACCACAACAAATTAAATCTTACAGATTCAATATCCATTCAAATTACAAGCAAATGAATAGCACAGTACCCGAGGCTATTAGAATAGAGCTTGGTTTGATTATTAGATTGAGCTTCTTGTCGTGGGCGTTGAGGGAGGTGGAGGGGGATATCTACTGCAGCATTAGTGGTGAATCTGGCTGAAAAAAGATTTGTGTATACGACATTAGCCTTTCCCCACTTGAAAGCTTGTGCACGCTATACTACTTTCGTCAGCGGTAGCTTATTGCTGACAATTTTAGTAAAAGCCGAGCACCAGCACTTATACTTATGATTATTTAATATGTGTTTGCTGTTTATAATGCATTGCATAATGTTTTAAATTCACCAAGTACCGTGTTTGTTAAAATAGTGACTTTTCCTCATTACTACTTGAATAGTACCTCCTTCAACAGCACCCCCCCCCCCCCCCAAAAAAAATAAGAATGCTCTGGCTACGCCCATGGTAAGAAATAATCAAAAGCAAATACGAGGTGCATCCACTAGCAAGCGATGTCAACCTCTCATTCCCGACAATCACTGTGGTATAAGAAAGGATTTAAAAGTAATATATTTTGATTACTTTTATTGATTTCAGTGCCCTAAGAATAAAATGCATTTTATGTGCTCTCCTATTTCTATAATATTGATTTCACGTCCGAAAGAATCAAGTGCAATAACAATGCAGATCCTCTCATCTTATAAACTTGATGCATATTGTGCCTTTTGATTTATTTTTAACATACCGCCCAAATTTCTTAAAATTTTAACTTAAATATTCTTTGGCTTTTCGGCAACACCAATAATCAAACGTCTCTGCTTTTTCTAATTGTAAATCTTAAAGATAAACAAAGGTCCTAGTGCACAATCTACAATCCTTTTCCTGGGGCTGTGGGGGGCAAGACATCCTTGGACGACTAGCTGGTGGACCTTATGGTTAGTTTGAACTTAATGACAATTCCAGAATTTCAATTAGTGTTGAGCAGAGGACCCCCTAAAATGGTAGGAGGAGCGGGGGTTGGTTACCCTCGAATCACTCTTCAACATCCCCTCATCATACCTTGGAAGTTTTACCTTAATACTCTCAGCCGTTCCTAGACATTGCTGACATTCCTTTCTGAAAACAGCAAGCAAAAGACTTTTTTGGAGAAGACCAAGGATAAAACATTATTTATTTTCCTGGGGCTGTTTAAATCCTTATCCTGGGGCTGTGGGGGGCAAGACATCCTTGGACGAATAGCTGTTGGACCTTATGGTTAGTTTGAACTGAATGACAATTCCAGAATTTCAATTAGTGTTGAGAAGAGGACCCCCTAAAATGGTAGGAGGAGCGGGGGCTGGTTACCATCGACTCACTCTTCAACATCCCCTCATCATACCTTGGAAGTTTTACCTTAATACTCTCAGCCGTTCCTAGACATTGCTGACATTCCTTTCTGAAAACAGCTAGCAAAAGACTTTTTTGGAGAAGACCAAGGATAAAACATTATTTATTTTCCCAAAAAAGCATGTATGGTAATTTTGGGAAACTTTCCTAACTTCTAACTGGAAACCATGGATAAATAAAAAAATTTTGTACCAAATACCTGAACGAGAGCCCCTCTGTACGGAAGGATTTTCCAAGAAATTTGAAGACTCAAAAGCATTGCTGTTTGCGAAATCTGTAAGGCAATGCAGAAACAGGATGCGCATTGGCTCAGTAAGTTATTGTATTTTGATACCAGGAAATTCCACAAAAGTGTCCGAGATCTGATAAGACAGGTTTCTTCGAAATTTTTCTTACTCGACAGTAATGGTGACCCAGTGGGTGCGGATGTCATAAATGATCATTTTGCTTCAATTTGTAAAATTCACCCGCCACTCCAGTGCAGTGAGTGACATTCCTGTGATTGAAAATCATCAGACTCAACTTAAACTCGATACTATTGACACAAATAAGTCAGTATGCCCAGGTGATATCCTTACCAAACTTATTGTGGAATATGCCCAGCATCTAAGTGTACCTCTAACTGCTATTTTTAATCAATGTTTTGTAGATGGTATTTTTCCAGTGTGTTTTAAACGAGATATTATATCTTCTATACCAAAAACTAAGACCCCAAAAGTTCCCCCTGACTTAAGACCAATATCAAAAACCCCCATTTTCTCTAATATCTTTGAAAGTTTTATTTACCATTTCCTTTTTGACGATATTCATGATAAAATCAACCCAAAGCAGTTTGGCATTAGGCCGAATCATGGCACCACGCATTGCTTAATTTATGTACTTTATACTATTTTCAACATCTTGAGTTGAATAGCTCCTACGTTGAGGCTGTTTTTGCTGATACTAGTAAAGCCTTCGATAATTTGGATCATTAGACAGTTATAGATAATGCAAGGGCTTTAGGTGCAAGAGATTTTGTTTTACGAATGTTAGCTAGCTTTTTGTCTGGCCTTGAGCAATTTGAAGTCCTCCCTAACGGGGATTCATCAGGTTTTTCCTCAATTTCCTGTGGAGCACCTCAAGGGACTAAGTTAGGTCTTTTAGCATTTCTAATTGTTTTTAAAAATGTTTTACCAAATTTTGACAACTCTTTTAAATTTGCGGATGATTTGACATTACTGAACCTTTGTCAAACATCTAATACTTTGAATGTTACACTCGATTCACTAATTAACAATTTAAAGAATGATCTTGACAATGTTAAACTCAACTTAAGCATACCCAAAAGCAGTTTCATGTTATTCTCTTTTTTAAAAAATATACCCCCTACCAATAATTACCTTTGCATACCAAATTTAAATACTGTTAAACTGCTTGGTGTGCAGTTGGACAATGACCTTAAATGGAATTCCCACATTTCCCACTTATTTAAGTCAGGTTGTTTTCTCCTTAAATCTTTCTCTCTTCTCAAACGTTTCTCCATATCAATCCAAAACCTTAAAATAATTTATTGTTCTTATATAAGACCCTGTCTGGAATATGCTTGCCCTGTGTGGCACCCTGGGTTGACCAAAGACCAATGTTCTAAAATTGAAAGTATTCAAAAAAGAGCAGTACAAATTATTCTGGGGACGGCCTATACTACCTACAATGAAGGTTTGGCTAGACTTGAACTTATTACATTGGAATCACGACGTCACATCCTTACCATGAACTTTGGTCTCAAGTGCCTTAATTCTGACTATCATCGACGTTTTCTCCCTCCCTTTAAAGAAAATCCCCCAACCCTTCCTAATACAAGGCGCAATGCTCTTAGAGCTCCAAATACCCAACTGGACCTGCATCCCCAAATGTTGACCATGAGATACAAAAACTCTTTTGTCCCCTATTTTGTTTCCTATTTTAATAATTGATATAACTTTTCCCCTGACATCTGTTTTATTATTGATTCAATTTTTTGCTTTATGTTTATCCCGTAACATTTGTTTTGTTAAGGTAATTATGACGTGCTTATTCTAGATTTTGTGCCATTTTAGCCAATAAATCATATTCTATTCTATTCTAACTAACAACTCTTGCAAAAAGGCCTGTGGGGAGTTTTGCCACCCCCAGAAAAATAATTATGTAACGATAAATAAAAGCTCAAATAGGGAAAAAATACTTTTAATAGACAGTGATGATGATAACAGTGATAGAAATTCACAAAAATACCAGATATTTCAGTCGCATATGCAGTAACCATCATCAGTAGTTATGTTTTTGTTATCATCACAATACTTATTTAAAATAATTATTCTATAATGGGCTGCCGCATAAAATATATTATGAGTCAGAAAATTGCTTGTGCAGGACGTCTTTATAGTTGGTATAAGGATACCACTAAATATAGAAAACCATTTAGTTACCAAGAAAGTTCCACGTTTCCACAAAGCCAGAGTTCAACTGGAGACTCCAGGGACTTCTTTCTACTCTTTGCAATGTTCTATTACCCAGGGTAATGGAACTCAGCTTTTCCTAAGATCTTGCTGATGTGCCTATTTGAAAACAAACATAGGCTACACATAGTGTATTTTGATCTTATTCAACATATTCCTCAACATAACCTTAAAGTAATTGTGTAGAAAAGGTCGCCATTCCCAATAAAAGCAGTCACAATTACAAGTTGTTTCCGTCACAGTCAAATAAAGTCACACTTACTTGTTGTATCTGCAATAGTAGTAGTTGCAGCAGTGACCCTTAGAGTTTATGTAAAATATTTGGATGTACCTTACGGTTACTAACACGGAGGCGAGGCGGTATTTTTGAACAGTTTCCACTTTCTTCGATATTGACTTAATGCTTTCTTAAGATTAAATAATAAAAAAATTAAACTAAAAGTAAGGAGCAACATTAAAACTTAAAACGAACAGAAATTATTCCGTATATGAGAGGGGATTTCCCCTCCTCAACGCTTCGCTCTTTACGCTCAGTTACTTTCAGTTGAAAACTTAAAATTTTATTTATGATCGTTTTTTGAATAATGCTGGGAAATCTGGCACCCCCATCATAGCAGTGTCCCTTCCCCCATGAAAACTTCCTCCTTGGAAAGATCCTCCGACATAACCCCCAAACCCCCCACCATTACCAGAAAAATTCCCCCCTTAAAACGTCTGTATACTTCCCAATAACCAATACTATGTTAACATTGGGCAAAGTTCATAACTTCCAGCCCCCCCCCGGGGAATTTTTGGGATTAGGTCATCCTAAAAGACATATTTCTTATATTTTTGACCATTTTGAACAAAATGGAGATCTCAAAATTTTGATCGGGTGACTTTGGGAAAAAAAATGAGCGTTGGAGGGGGCCTAGTTGACCTCTATTTTTTTGGTCACTTAAAAAGGGCACTAAAACTTTTAATTTCCTTACGAATGAGTTCTCCCACGATATTCTAGGACCACTGGGTCAATGCGATCACCCCGGGGGAAAAAACACAACAAAAAAACAAATAAACACACATCCGTGATCTTTCTCCAGTATGGTTCCCTCTACAGTACCTCTACAGTGAAACCTCTACAGTAGGGTTCTCTAATACGCTGAATCTGATGGTGTGATTTTCATTAATGTTCTATAACTTTCTGGTGGTGTTTCCCACCTTTTTCAAAAATCAGGCAAATTTTCTCAGGCGCGTAACTTTTGATAGGTAAAACTAAACTTGATGAAATTTATATTACTGAAATCAGCATTAAAATCTAATTCTTGTGATGTATATATTGGAATAAAAATTCCGTATTTTAGAGTTTCGGTTACTATTGAGCCGGGTCGCTCCTGACTTACAGTTCGTTACCACGAACTGTTTGAAAGTAATAGATTTTCAACAATTACAGATATTATTCAAACTTTAAGAGTTTATTGTATCAAGCTCCTACAATTTTGCTAATAGCCTTTTCTTAAAATAACTATACAACCTCAAACCAGTAAAACTAACTATAACCACAATTATGAACCACCTCAGTTACCATAGGACCAAAAATTGTATGAAGAGCTTGCATTAAGCATGAAGCAAAGAATGTGAGTTACTTCCAAGAGTGGAAACTGGCGTTAGTGTCGACAGAAAAAACAAAACTATCAGCGCCTTCTGGCATGTGGCGAAACTAGCCAATTTTTCAAGCTTTGTAATAATTTTTTTGTCAGGCAGTGAGATCAGACAATTATAACTATGTTAATTATACAAATTAAATTAATTATTCTTATAATTAAATTGAGAAAATATCTAGTGTCGCCAAACACTAGATGGCGTTGATAGTTTTTTCTGTCGAATCTAGCACCAGTTTCCACTCTTATACATTACCCATACACTTTTTGGCATTGAGAGCATGCATCTCCGAATAATTGAACAAGAAAAAAAAAGAACAAGAAAACCACCAACTTGAAGAACAAAATAAAATTATTTTCTTGATACCACAATTTTCAACCACAATTTAGTCTAAGAGAAATTCACAGCTTTCATAAATCTAAAGAATTGTTAAACCAGTTTGGTTTTACTTTTTTACGCATTTTCCAGATTATTAAACATAGATATTGGTAGTTTCATCTTATAAAACTACACCGGTTTTTATCCTCACGTAGGGAATAATGGTTGTATTCAGCCCAATTTAATAATTCATATTTAATATTTGGATTAAATCTTTCAATTGTAGTTGAATATAATTCAGCCAATATAATGATTTTTCTGTTAGTAGATATTCTAAAATATTATTAAACATTCGTGGACGCTGTTGTGGCTTTAGTTTCAATAACCTCGACTTGTTTAATTTCAGCAAAGTGCCTTTCTTTATTTTTAAATCTCACATATCATAGATGAATTTAAGCTATAAGACTTGTTTGTTTATTAAACTTTTTTAGAAATTATAAACGCGTTTGAAACTTTGGACTGATTTTACGTCTCTAGAGAAAGGTGACGAACTGATTTAGACTGTAGGCATTTTTCCTAGTTTTGTTTGTGACTAAATAAAATTAGCCGTTTTTCTTTTAATGCTCTCTTTAAATCTTTTTGGTCAACAAATAGTTTTTACCGATATGAAATTTACTTTTATTGTGTGAGTTTTTACTTTTTTTTTTTGAACAACCAGCTGACCATGTGCATAGCTAAAGGGGCTAAAAGTATTTTTTTTTTCCTCATCCCCCAAAGAAAAACTGAAGAAAATTTCATATTTAAATCTTGTATGAAATCTGAGCCAACCCTTAAAGAAATTTCTAGCAACACTTATGTCCACTGCTTATTTTGGTAGATGCATAGATGGGAAAAACGTGAATGTCTATCAGAGTCAATAGCTCAAATTTGGAATAGTAGCATTGTTTTGTTGTCGCGATTTAACAGTTTAAAATATTGATACTATAATTATTAAAGAGCTTGATTAAAGCTCAGAAATTAAACTGTGCTTTAAATTGTTAAAGAAGACGAATTTAGTTTTTTCAGAGTATTTGTATTTTGGAAGTCTCAGGTGTTATTTAAACGACTGTATACCAAACAATAAGTTTTCCGAAATTTGTGCAATTACATAGGACTGTAATAAAAAAAAAATGTCGACTTGGCTAGGTTTCACAGACAAAGATTGACAGGCTACCAAAATTCTTACAGTATAATTATAGGCTACAAGAAAAGATTTAAGAAAAGTAAGAATTTTAAAGGAGATAACCAAGAAACAAAACCAATTAGTTAATAAATCAATGAATTTGGAAAGAGGGAGGGGCTAGTAAATTTCCTCGACACAGTGTTTTAACCTAAGATATTCTAAGAAGATTTGCTTGGTCTTTAGAAGGATCATCATTAAAGTCAGCTGTTAAAAATGCTCAAAATAAAAAATCTTTATATTTAAAATTTCTCTGGAGGATTGTATTTGCTGGTTTTGGAGGCCAGAACTCCCCTGTTTAGCATGTTTGGCTTGAATTTGTAGTTTAATTTTTGTACTTCTATTCTATAGATGGTCTTTATCCTGTAATACACAAGATATAAGCCGGTAGGCATAGACATCTCTGAGAGAGAGGATCAGGCTGTGCTTTCTGTCAAAATACACATACTGTGTCATATTCAGTGTTTATCTGGAATTTTATTAAAGACTGGGTTTAGTTTGGAAGAATAGACAAACACAAAGTAATAAAAGACATGATTTTAATTGTGTCTTCAGAACATAAATGGTACTGATTCTTGTGCTTGCGAAGTGAACACTAAGTTTGATTTTCCTTTTGCAACGGAGTATTGTTAATCTGTTTGTTTTGAATACATCTGTAAAAAATTTCCAAATTGACTTCCAAAGCAGTCTATACTGTTATGTCCTGTGATTTTATTTAAATAGCACCTTCTATAGCTCAAATCACGTGATATTAGTAGTCAATAGAACGAGGGACGCAGACCTAAAAAAAAACAGAAAGAAAATGAAAACCATGAAATGTTAAGAATACTAATAAAGAATAACTACTAAGGAATAAACAAATAAAAAGAATAAATAATGAAGAAAAAAGAACAATTTATGTCTAAAATTAAAAATTAAAAAGACTTCTGATAAGGCAGATGGGACAAAAGCATTCGATGTTAAAATAACTTTGGCCGAACCTGACCTTAGAGAGTCTGTAAAACGCACAGTTCCAGAAAAATTAGGTGATGGCACACCAGTCCAATTTGTTACAGTACAAGAGTTTTTCAAAAATACAGTTTTATATCTTATTACAAAACTTGCTCATATTTTTGTTAAAACATATTTATGTTTTGCTGAGGACGGCTCTTGAAAATAGAGACGAAATATTAATTAAACAAAATTCCACTTTCTTCTTCTTTTCCCTATTGTTCTTATTGTTTTTGATATTAATTATATTATAACATTATTATATAAAACACACTCGAGAAGTGAAGTTTGGAGTTTGTTGAAGTTTGGTTAATAATGAACTTTTCTTTGTCTTTGAGACGGTCAGCCGACGCCAAAACTCTAAATTTAATAATTCACAAATGACCTTCACAATTTTGCTAATAAATTATTTTATTTTCATCATATCTTATGGTCACCAAGCTTCACTTCTCAGGTCCAAACCGTAAAGACAGTCACAATGTTCACAAAATCAAATTGGTTGCTAAGGCCAAATTTTTCTAAGTGTTATGAATATACCAATTGAATCGACAATTGAAACGAGGGTTTGCTCAGATGCAATACCAACATTTAATATCTAAGGTTCTGTGAACAAAATACCCTGTTTAACGGTTTTGTTTTAAAGCATAAATCAGATTAGGAGCTTTTGAAATCAAAACTAATTATTTTATGTTTATCTGAAACCAAAATTAAAATAATACGTTCTGTTAAGCTAAATTTATCCCCCGTCAAAACCCCCCCCTCTGAATGTCAGCGTTAAGTATAAATTAAACATGGCAAATACAACCTTGGTTTGATCAGGTAAATTTTCAATTCTTTATTTTTAAGGGTTTTTTAAAATTCTATGTACTACTGAATTAGGGCTGCTCCAGCTGGTCCTAGACCTTTACCCGAAAACTCCCTGCGCCTCCCCCTCAAAAATACTATTCTAACGCAAAAATACTGCCCCAACACCCAAAAGAACCCATCCCATGGAAAAATCGTCCCCCCGAAAACGAAATTATTCCCGAAAATCTCTTCCCGCTGAAGATTCCCCCAGACCCTCCCCGCCCCTCCCTGCAGAAGGCTCCTCTGAGAAAAATGTTTGTATGTTTCCCAATCTCAAATACTATCAGTAAACATTGGGTAAATTATAAAAATTAAAAAGGAATTCAAATTTCCACAATTTTGTTCTCTGATTATTTCGCATTTAAGGATGGAGGGAAATACCTCAAATTGTACATTTTGATTTCAAAACAGCCCACCTCTCATTGAGCCGCCAGATAAACATAGAAATAGAATTCACAGAATTCTAAGAGAGATGAGGGAAGGTTGAGGTAGAAATTTATGCATAATCTCCAGGGTCGTAACCAGGTTTTTTTTTGGTGTGACGGGGGATCTATTTTTGTCTGTTGGGGGCATGTACATAAGAAACTTTAAAAATGCATGAAAAATGTGAAATTGATATCTACTTCATCGTTTCTGGGAATATTTATTGTCTACCCTGCTATTATTAAAATAAAGCGTAATATTAAACCCAAAAATGAGCAGAATTTATTATCTGTAGTAGGAAGACTGCCCCTTCCTCATCCACGTATCTACCCAATGGTGGTAGAAACTACTGAGGGAGCTCATAAGGTCATAAATTGAAAGTTCAAGTCATTTTAATATACGACAATCAAGAGGATTGGAGACGAGTCAGCCGAAACGGTGACGGAGGTATTTTTCGAGAGGAGGGTTTCGGTGGGGTTTTTGTCCCAGTGAATATTTTGTTTTCTGTTGGGATGTATTTTGGGCGGATGGAGGAGTCAAGTCTGGGCGGGTATTTTCTTGGGGGGGGGGACATAAACATCGGCCACCACACCAGCAGTAACCATACTTTTTACTGAGGTCCTAAACGAACTGGGCCTGAAAAGAAACGAAAACAGGTTCAGTTTTCGTTCGTAGTTTCTTCGAGTCTATTTGGCAGACATTGAAGGTGCTCTGTCTTGTCTTTGCAAGTGAGTAGCCATAATTGAGCCCAAAGTTGGCCAGCCTTAATTGAGTTAACATATCTGAGTCTTGTATATAAATAGTTTGCTCACTTCATATGGATACACGCTTTAGAATTAAAATCAAATGTAGTAAAAACGGAATGGTCAGGTCAAAAATTATTCATGAGAAACACCTTGATCATGTTAGACAGGTAGGCTAACTTTCCACGTCTGCATTACAACTTCCTGACTGTCAATGTAAGCCTCCCCCTCCCTCTCCCCTTTGTTTTCTCGCAAGAAGGCGTATAAATTTATGAGGACAGACTGGAATCCGTCTCGAGTTATTTTTTTTATAATGTTCAAACAGTTCGTGGTAACGAACTGTAAGTAAGGAGCGACCCGGCTCAATGGTAACCGAAACTTTAGAAAACGGGTTTTTGATACCAATAGATATATCAAAAGAATCAGATTTCAATGCTGATTTCAAACATATAACTTTCATCAAGTTTAGTCCTACCCACCAAAAGTTACGCACCTGAGAAAATTTGGCTGATTTTCTAAAAAAAGACAAAATACACCTAAAAGCTATAGAACCATGATGAAAACTACACCATCAGATTCTGAGTATCATAGTACCTACTGCAGTGCTTTCATTCATTTGTCGGCAAAAATGTGGAATTTTCCATTTTTTGCCGAACGAAAGATCGCGGATGCGCGTGTGTTTGTTTGTTTTTTTTTGTTTTTTTTTCCCATGAGTGATCGTTTTAACTACGTAGTATTATAATATCTCAAGATAGCTAATTGGAACGAAAATAAGAAGTTATGGTGCCGTTTTGAAGTGACCAAAAAAAATGGAGGACAACTAGGCCCCCTTCCAAGTTCATTTTTTCCCCTAAGTCACCAGAGCAAAACTTTGAGATAGCCATTTTGTTCAACATTGTCGAAAATATAATAACAATGTCTTTTAGGATGACTTGATCCCCCAAAGTCCCCAGGGGGAGGGCTGAAAGTTATGAACTTTACTCAATGTTAACATATAGTATTGGTTATTGGGACGTATACAGACTTTTTCAGAGGAGATTTTTTCTGGTCGGTGGGGGAAGGAGAGGGTCGGGGGCTCTATGGAAGGATCTTTCCATGAAGGAAGTTTTCATGGAGGAAGGGAAATTGCCATGAAGGGGGCGCCAGACTTGCCAGCATTATTTATTGGTTATTGGGAAGTATACAACCATTTTCAGGAAGGATTTTTTCTGGAGGGGGGGGGGCTAGAGTAGGGGATTACTCTGGAGAGAATTTCCGTGGAGGATGTTTCTTTGGGGTAAGGGACATTTCTATGAATGGGGCGCCGGATTTCCAAGCATTATTTAAGAAACGATCAGAAGTTAAATAAAAAAAATAAGTTTTTTCAACTGAAATGTAAGAAGAAATATTAGAACTTAAAACGAACAGAAATTATAACGTATTTGAGGGGGTTCTCCCCCAAGTCAATACCTCACTCTTTACGCAACAGTTTTTTTTTTTGTGCTTTCAAAAGAGCTATCTATTCTAATTAAACGGCCGTTGTGATTCAAGGGTTTGTGAATCAAAATTTTTTTTAACTTTTAACGTAAAGAGCGTGGTATTGACTAAGGGGAGAACCCCTTCATATAAGTAATAACATATACGTAATAAAAAAAACAATAAAAAAACAAGCGATACGGCTCAATAGTAATCGAAACTTTTAAAAACGAAATTTTGATGTCAATAAATGTATCAAAAGAATGTGTTTATAATGCTGATCCTAAATATATGAATTTTATTAAGTTTAGTATTACTCATCAAAGGCTACGAGCCTCAGAAAACTCACCTGATTTTTTAAAGAGGGGGGAAACATCCCCTACAAGTGAAAGAATTTTAATGAAAATCACACCGTCAGATTCAGCGTATCAGAAAATCCTATAACATAGGTTTCAATCTCATATCTGCAAAAATCTTCAACTTTGTATTTTTTGCCAGAAGAAAAATATACGAATATAGAAGTTAGTTACGTAAGTTAATTTGTAAAGACATCCATTTAGCAAAATAAAAGTAAAATTTTTATGCAAATAAAAGCTGCATTAACTAAAAAACGATCAGAAATTAAATAAAAAAAACAAGTTTTTTAAACTGAAAGTAAGGAGCGACATTAAAACTTAAAACGAACAGAAATTATTCCGTATATGAAAGGGGCTGTCCCCTCCTCAACGCCTCGCTCTTTACGCTAAAGTTTTTTATTGTTTTAAAAAATAGAGTTGTGAGAAAGTAAAAGTTTTTATTGTTTTAAAAAATAAAGTTTTGAGACAGAGTCAAAATTTAGAGTAAAGAGCGAGGCGTTGAGGAGGGGACAGCCCCTTTCATATACGGAATAATTTCTGTTCGTTTTAAGTTTTAATGTCGCTCCTTACTTTCAGTTTAAAAAACTTGTTTTTTTTATTTTTACTTAAAGGATGAATTTCATCCCAGTATTCAAAGCAGAGGTGTAAGTGAAACTATGGCCTCCCTATAGCGCGTTGCTTATTTTGCTCGTTTTAATGTAAAAAAGTAAACTATTTGGCAGGAAAAGAGAAGTCATTTTAACTCATTTAGAGAATAATTTGGGCTATACTTGTCAATTTTTAATTGTATTCTTGATCAATTAATCATAATTAGTGTTATATGTTTAAATTAAATTTTATCTTTGGTATCAACTACTATCATCTCTGACTGAAGAATTATGCCAGAATGTTTCTAATGACAGTCATGAATTAATGGCTTACTAATTTTATTAGCCTGCAAATAACTGATACACCTAGTACAAAAAAAAACAAACAACACTACCTATGTAAATAGTAAGTCAAAAATACCATGGCTACAAAAAATAACGAAATGAACTAATAATTGCTTCTTTATTTGAACTCCAAATTTTTATGTGTTTCAATACGCAAATTATATAAACTCAAGCGTTTGTCCACTTTACAAATTGTGCAGGCAAGGTGGTGAGCGGTAAGTGCTTAAGACGAGAGATTGTAATATGGCTATAGTGGTTCCAACGGTACAGTTTTCATTTCGATCTGATATCATTTTTGGGGGCTTTCACAAAAGCATAAAATTCAAGTATATAGTGGAGTCCATTATGGAGCAATTACCTGTGAAGGATGCAAGGCATTTTTCAAGAGATCCAAAACCAACGGGATAAACTACCGATGCATCAGACGAAAAAACTGCGTAATATACAAAATAAACCGAACTAGTTGCCAATATTGCAGGATACAAAAATGTTTGGCATCGAGAAGGTCCAGAGGCCTACAATTCTGATGGTAGTCACCATATTGTATACAATAATGTGTGTTTCTCTAAAAAAAAAAAAAAAAATAATATTTTATTTTGTCATTTAAAAATTCTAGAAGAAAAAATAATACATGCATCTCTTGGACAGCTGGCTGAGGTGTCTGAGGCGGTAGTGTATATGCTGTTGATAAGCTTGGTAGAACGGCTGATGCCTAGGTATCGTAGAGGAAATAGATTGATTGTGAAAGTGATTGTGAAAAACAATCAGTGAAAACAAACATACAATAGATACTAATGTAAATGAATAAATAAATCTTAAAACGAGTGAAACTTGAATAGAATATGCAAATCAAGCTTGAGACGAACAAAAATTACTATAGACAAGAGCTTTGGCTATCGCCTCCTTCTATCACTGTAAAAGCCTAGAACTTACTGCATCATTGACGCTTTACTGAAAACTGTATGTGTCTTGAACAGTCTTGGAAAGTATAAACAAAATCAAATTGAATATTTGATATATAATTATATTAATTATTGAAAGATCCATCAGTTCAAGATTTTATTTCACTGTAATTTTATTTTCTTTTTCAATGCTGTAAGAACAGGAAAAGGAAATATTTTCATCTAATTAATTTTCAATGAAGCGCCAATAGGCAGTAGGCTTTAGGTTCTTACAATTAAGGAGGGGGCAGTATCCAAACTCTTGTTTGTAGTGAAACTATATTCTTCTTGAAGAATTTTAGAAAGAACTAATAAATTAAACTGAATATTTAATGCATAATGATATTAATTGCTGAAAGCTCATCAATTAAAAATTTTACTAAAAATTTTAATGTTTATTTTCAATATTAAGTACAAAATAAATATTTGTTATATAATTCGTTTTTGGTAAATTGCACATGAAGCAGTTGGTTTCAGACTTTTACAGTAAGAGAAGGAAGCGATACCCAAGCTCTTGTTTGTAGGGATTTTTGTTCATTTCAAGCTTGATTTCCATATTCAATTTAAGTTTCACTCGTTTTAAGATTTATTTATTCATTTATATTATTATCTGTTGCACGTTTGTTTGCATTGATTTTTATTTAATTTCTGTTCGTGTTGGGTTTCATTTATACTTCAATAGCAAAATATCTTTTTTTGTTTTAAGCTTGATTCGCATATTCAATGTAAGCATTACTCGCTTTAAGATATATATATTCATTGACATTATTACTTGTTGTATGTTCTTTTTCCTATGATTGTTAATTTAATTTCTGTTCGTTTTGGGTTTCATTTATTCTTTAATAGTAATTTCTGGTCGTTCTGAGTTTGAATTTTAACAGGTATATTTAAATTCTGAACTTAATTTTTAAATTTCCTTTAATTTTATTTGAACAATTTTTTTTTTGTGAGTTTTTTTTAAGTGCTTTTTTTTTTTTTTTGATTGCAAAAAGTTTAAATTTTTTAAAAATTCCCTATTTAAAAGTCAACTTTTTTGAAACATCAAATGTTCATAAAAATATCAAAACTAGCATCAGAGTAAATAATTAACAAAGTAAAGAAAGCATCAAAGTAAACAAGGTGTCAAAGTAACAATAAGCAACTTGCATAGCTTATAGCCTTTGCACGGTATATCGAAGTTGCCACGTAACCTGATCCAACTCAACAGTTTTATTATGGGCGCCAACAGATATGAAGTATAGGTCCTTAAACAAAAGCACCTGGCAGTTTGACTCTGTGGATCTATGCATATGAGGTTCATTATAATTACAAACATATTTAAACTTCAACACATTTACTGCAACTGAGAAAATCGACCAGTTATGTGAAGTTTTTTTTGTTCTTTGACAAAACTAATTATTAAAAATGTAGAAACTGCAAAATGATAGGATTTTTTTAAGAAAAAAATTAAAAAATTAGCCCACCTGGTTCAAAATAAAAAAGGAAATAAGGAAATCAATCAAAAGGAAACAGACAATCTCATAACGGTCGGTCAATTTGATGCTATTAAATCTAGGTAATCTGAGTTGCAAAACATCTTTTACACTAACGAAATTGAACCAGATGGACTTGTAGATGAACAGCTCAGTGGAGCATGTAAATAGCAAAGGCAATTTGTTCTTCATCTGCTCAATTTAACATCCTTGAAGGCATTGTCTTAGCCAGCCAGTAGGTCTTTTATTGGATAGTTGTCATTCTAGTTTGTCGTTTGAAGGGAGGCAAGAGCCATGAAGTGTGGGGGGCATTAACTCTACTTTGAAGAGGTAGAACTAGGGCCGAAAGTTGCATTACCTTTCCGTATTTAAAGAAAAAAATAAAAATCAACGAGAAAACTTGCAATGAAAACAACAGACGAAACTGCATTAACGGTCGGAATTTTGGACCAGGTGGCCATGCTTATAATCAGTGATCAAATCAAATCCAAAATTAAGAATCTGGCCTAAAGTACGGATGAAAAAAACAATTTGATAGATATATCAATAGCTGCAAATCATATCAAACAGTTCGTGGTAACGAACTGTAAGTAAAGTGCGACTAGGCGCAATAGTAACCGAGACTCTAAAAATCGGAATTTAGATAGCAATTAATACATCAAAAGAATTGTTTTATTATACTGATTCCAAATGTGTAAATGCGTATCAGCTGTTTTGAAGGGAGGATGTTGGATCATTTTGTAGGCAGGGGGGAGGGGCAGACACCTCAAGAAATCTACTTTAATGCACTAATATCCCAATTCTCATTAAGCCTTCAGATAAATATAGAATTTTTTTGGAGGGGGAGGTGCTGGAACTAATATATAGCCCCCCTAGAGCCCCGGAAAAATTAGGTTTACGCTAGTGGTTCTAGCCGGGAGGGAGGGGGGGTAATACTGCCCCTCCCATTGCGACAATCTATTTCTGTGTAGTTTAAAATATAGCATTCACATACCTAGCGGCACAGAGTTAGAAATAATGAGCTGGGCATCATGCACCTCATCACGGAATTTCTTGGGGATGGGGGTGGAGAACGAGTGGTACCAGAAGCTTTGTTTTCAGCAATTTTAAGTGGTAATATTTATTTTTTTCTTATTTACATACAATGCATTCAAATGTCTGTATACAATGTATTTAAACATCAGAGAACCTTATTACAAAGTTCGCAATGGCTTCAGCCGCGAAGGAGATAAAAAGACACGCAGGATTTCCATCCATATGAACAGTAATACCCCTTTCCGTCTACACGAAATTCTGTAGTGAAAACATTAAATTATAATCCAACGTTTTAATTCTTAAGCAGAAAAACTCAAAAAGCAGAATGCTATGAATCAATTTACAATTATGTGGACATACAATTTAACAGTAAGAAATCAAGGTTGGGGTTTATTGGACCGGTCGTCCACATTATATCTTGGTTGGGCCTGGGCAAGATTTGAAAACTGATCAGAAATTAAAAAAACAAGACGAGTTTTTTTTTTCAACTGAAAATAAGAAGCAGCTTTGAAACCCAAATGAACATAAATAATTAACGTAACTGAGAGGGGCTGCTCTCTTTTGAAACCCATTCATTACGCTGAAGTTGAACTTTTTGTCTCAGTTCTTTGGGGAGTACAGCCCAAACACAATGGCCGCTTAATTTGAATAAAAAGTTTTTTTTCAAACCATTATAAAATTTTTTTGTGGTTTAGTGTCTGCCCCCTCCTGAACCTTTTTTTTCATTTAATTAATACCAAAGCCGATGGCAACATAGGTTACATTAATAATAATAATTTATTTCAACCCTCTGTACAAAATGGAATAAATTGAAACGTGAAAAAAATGTAAAGGAAAAATAAAACAACAATTATAATAACACTGAGATAAAATCCCACAACTCATCTACTTAGACTACACAATTAAGTGGTTCACAAAAATATCAAGATGTTTGCAAAACTTATCCCTAAGCAGTCCGTTGTCGAAGAAATATATAAACTCCATACTACTACTACTAACCCTGCAGCATTAAGCCGTCTGAGGCCAACAAAGCTCCTCCTCCATTCCAATAAACTCAATTCCTTCTTAAACTTAAGTAATGAGTCCATATTGACACTTGAAGAAAAGATAGAACAAAGAACGGTTAGCTTACATTGATAATGCAACAAAAGGTGTCTCGGTCAGGACAAAAGGTGATAATACAACAGAAAAGGCCAAAAATAGTGTTTGGCAATTTTGCGCAGAACATTAAAATTTTAGACCTAAATACTAGTTTGAGAAAATTATGGGACATCGAGTTATTTTAAAATTTTAGAAGAGCTATGTATAAAACATCCTAGCTTCTGTAGATATTAAATAAAAAAAACAAGTTTTTAAACTGAAAGTAAGGAGCGACATTGAAACTTAAAACGAACAGAAATTATTCCGTATATGAAAGGGGCTGTCCCCTCCTCAACGCCTCGCTCTTTACGCTAAAGTTTGACTCTGTCTCACAACTTTATTTTTTAAAACAATAAAAAGTTTGACTTTCTCACAACTCTATTTTTTAAAACAATAAAAAACTTTAGCGTAAAGAGCGAGGCGTTGAGGAGGGGACAGCCCCTTTCATATACGGAATAATTTCTGTTCGTTTTAAGTTTCAATGTCGCTCCTTACTTTCAGTTTAAAAAACCTGTTTTTTTTGTATAATTTCTGATCGTTTTTTAGTTAATGCAGCTTTCATTTGCATAAAAATTTTACTTTTCTTTTGCTAAATGAATGTCTTTACAAATTAACTTACGTAACTAACTTCTATATTCGTATAATTTTCTTCTGGCAAAAATTCAAAGTTGCAGATTTTTGCAGATATGAGCTTGAAACCTATGTAATAGGGTTTTCTGATAGGCTGAATGTGACGTTGTAATTTTCATTAAAATTCTTTCACTTGTAGAGGATGTTTCCCCCCTCTTTAAAAAATCGAGTAAATTTCCTCAGGCTTGTAGCCTTTGATGAGTAATACTAAACTTAATAAAATTTATATATTTAGAATCAGCATTATAAACACATTCTTTTGATACATTTATTGACATCAAAATTACGTTTTTACAAGTTTCGATAACTATTGTGCCGTGTCGCTTGTTTTTTTATTGTTTTTTTTTTATTACGTATATTTTATTACGGATATGAGGGGGTTCTCCACTTAGTCAATACCACGCTCTTTAAGTTAAAAGTTAAAAAGAATTTTGATTCACAAACCCCTGAATCACAAAGGCCGTTTGATGAGAATAGATAGCACTTTTGAAAGCACTTAAAAAAACTGTAGCGTAAAGAGCGAGGTATTGCCTTTGGGGAGAACCCCCTCATATACGTTATAATTTCTGTTCGTTTTAAGTTCTAATATTACTTCTTACATTTCAGTTTAAAAAAAGTGTTTTTTTTTTATTTAATTTATGATCGTTTTTTAAATAATGCTTGGAAATCCGGCACCCCCTTCATAGAACTGTCCCTTACCCCAAAGAAACCTCATCCAAGGACATATTCTCCAGAGTAACTCCCTCCTCTAGCCCCCCCTCCAGAAAAATCTTTCCTGAAAATGGTTGTATACTTCCCAATAACCAATAAATAATGCTGGCAAGTCCGGCGCCCCCTTCATGGCGATTTCCCTTCCCCCATGAGAACTTCCTTCATGAACAGATCCTCCAACATAACCCCCGACCCACCCTTCCCACCCCCTCGAAGAAAAAAAACCTCCGGAAAACTTCTGTATACTTCCGAATAACCAATACTATATGCTAACATTGGGTAAAGTTCATATCTTTTAGCCCTCCCTCTGGGTACTTCGGGGGATTAAGTCATCCCAAAAGACATATTTATCATATTTTCGACCATGCTGAACAAAATGGCTATCTCAAAATTTTGATCGGGTGACTTTGGTAAAAAATAAGCGTGGGAGGGGGCCTAGTTGCCCTCCATTTTTTTTGTCACTTAAAAAGGGCACTCGAACTTTTAATTTCCGTTTGAATGAGCCCTATCATGATTTTCTAGGACCACTGGGTCGATACGATCACCCCTGGGAAAAAACACAACAAAAAACAAACAAACTAATAAACACGCATCCGTGATCTTTCTTCTGGTAAAAAATGCAAAATTCCACATTTTTGTAGATAGGAGCTTGAAATCTCTACAGTAGGGTTCTCTGATACGCTGAATATGATGGTGTGATTTTCATTAAGGTTCTATAAATTTTAGGGGGTATTTCCCCCTTTTTTCGAAAATCAGCCAAATTTTCTCAGGCGCGTAAATTTTATACTTTTTTTTTGAAAAATTGTTTAAAAAAATAGAGTTGTGAGATACCCAAGCTTTAGCGTAAGGCGCGAGGCATTCAGGAGGGGACATCCTCTTTCATATGCGGAATAATTCCTGTTCATTTTAAGTTTGAACATCGTTCCTTACTTTCAGTAAAAAAAACTTTTTTTTTATTTAATTTTTGAACGTTTTTGAATTAATGCAGGTTTTGATTTTGGCTCCCGGTACATGAATAAAATTTGAATATCAATTTTACTTTTATTTGATTAAATGGCTTTCTCGAAACCTGTTTATTTTTATTTACGAATGTTTTTATTAATAATAAATATACGTAACTTACGAATTAACTTGCGTAACAAACTTCTATATTCATATATTTTTGAGGAGGGCACAGCCCCTTTCATATACGGAATAATTTCTGTTCGTTTTAAGTTTCAATGTCGCTCCTTACTTTCAGTTTAAAAAACTTGTTTTTTTTATTTAATTTCTGATCGTTTTTTAGTTAATGCAGCTTTCATTTGCATAAAAATTTTACTTTTCTTTTGCTAAATGAATGTCTTTACAAATTAACTTACGTAACTAACTTCTATATTCGTATAATTTTCTTCTGGCAAAAATTCAAAGTTGCAGATTTTTGCAGATATGAGCTTGAAACCTATGTAATAGGGTTTTCTGATACGCTGAATGTGACGTTGTGATTTTCATTAAAATTCTTTCACTTGTAGAGGATGTTTCCCCCTCTTTAAAAAATCGAGTAAATTTCCTCAGGCTTGTAGCCTTTGATGAGTAATACTAAACTTAATAAAATTTATATATTTAGAATCAGCATTATAAACACATTCTTTTGATACATTTATTGACATCAAAATTTCGTTTTTAAAAGTTTCGATTACTATTGAGCCGTATCGCTTGTTTTTTTATTGTTTTTTTTATTACGTATACGTTATTACGTATATGAGGGGGTTCTGCCTTTAGTCAATACCACGCTCTTTACGTTAAAAGTTAAAAAGAAATTTGATTCACAAACCCCTGAATCACAAAGGCCGTTTAATTAGAATAGATAGATCTTTTGAAAGCACTTAAAAAAACTTTAGCTTAAAGAGCGAGTTATTGACTTTGGGGAGAACCCCCTCACATACGTTATAATTTCTGTTCGTTTTAAGTTCTAATATTACTTCTTAAATTTCAGTTGAAAAAACGTGTTTTTTTTTTATTTAATTTCTGATCGTTTTTTAAATAATGCTTGGAAATCCGGCGCCCCCTTCATAGAAATGTCCCTTACCCCAAAGAAACATCCTCCACTGAAATATTCTCCAGAGTAACTCCCTCCTCTAGCCCCCCCTCCAGAAAAATCCTTCCTGAAAATGGTTGTATACTTCCCAATAACCAATAAATAATGCTGGCAAGTCCGGCGCCCCCTTCATGGCGATTTCCCTTCCCCCATGAGACCTTCCTTCATGAACAGATCCTCCAACATAACCCCCGACCCACCCATCCCACCCACTAGCAGAAAAAAAACCTCCTGAAAACTTCTGTATACTTCCGAATAACCAATACTATATGTTAACATTGGGTAAAGTTCATATCTTTTAGCCCTCCCTCTGGGTACTTCGAGGGATTAAGTCATCCCAAAAGACATATTTATCATATTTTCGACCATGCTGAACAAAATGGCTATCTCAAAATTTTGATCGGGTGACTTTGGTAAAAAAATAAGCGGGGGAGGGGGCCTAGTTGCCCTCCATTTTTTTTTGTCAATGAAAAAGGGCACTATAAATTTTAATTTCCGTTCCAATTAGCCCTCCTACTATATTCTAGGACCACTGGGTCGATACGATCACCCCTGGGAAAAAAAAAAAAAAACAAACAAACAAACAAACAAACAAACAAACAAATAAACACGCATCCGTGATCTTTCTTATGGCGAAAAATGAAAAAATCCACATTTTTGTAGATAGGAACTTGAAACCTCTACAGTAGGGTTCTCTGATACGCTGAATATGATAGTGTGATTTTCATTAAGGTTCTATAACTTTTAGGGGGTCTTTCCCCCTTTTTTGAAAATCAGCCAAATTTTCTCAGGCGCATAACTTTTGATGGGTAGCTCTAAACTTGATGAAAGTTATATATTTGAAATCAGCATTGAAATCTGATTCTTTTGATATATCTATTGGTATCAAAAACCTGTTTTCTAGAGTTTCGGTTACCATTGAGCCGGTTCGCTCCTTACTTACAGTTCGTTACCACGAACTGCTTGATAATGCCGTGCTGTGATGCATTCTCTCTTTAACGCGTAGGCAACAAGTTCATGCATAATGACTTTAATTAGAGACAATGATTGAAAGTTTCATTTGACTGATTTAACTCATTTGATAAATTTCTTGTTTTGAATAGTCCTATTTGAACAGAAACTATTAGACTAAGGAGAAGGTCAGTACATATTGCTTGTAGTGAGTTCCAAAAATTAGGTGTCAGTTTCTATATGTCCTCATGGGATATCTTCACTTGAAAAAATAGAAAATTTACATGATTGTAACCTTAATTTCGAAAATATTTTTTTTGATTATATGAATTTTTTTTATGCTCATAAAACATTTGAGTCATTGTTAATTGTATGATATACCCCCTGTAGCTCAAGTTGATCATTAATTGACTCTCTTTAAACTAGTTTCTTCTAATAGTTTCTTTCAATTCAGCGTGAGAATATAAAAAGATTAGTGACATACTACATTGTAAATATGGAATTTTGTATCTATAAGTGATCATTAGGGAGGTGGGGGTAAAGTATTTTGACAGTTTGAAGTCAAAAAATAATTTTTACTTAATGCTATCAGAATAATTGTAGCTGACACATTTTGCATGCAGACAGGCTGTACTTTGCCCCCAACCTCCGCCACCTCCTGTTCCCAATGCTAGAGCAAATTTGTTGATTATTATTATTTTTTTTATATATATTCTTAATAGGCTAATTTCATATTATTAAAATCAATTCAATTCTTTAGATGAAGGTGGTATATAATGAAATTACCAAAAAATTTTGGAAATAACTGTGCCCATTCGATTAAGATATCAGTATATATTATTTGTTGGACACACTTCCAGACAGGAGTGGCTTTTTTTCTTGAGCGCATTATTGTATATCCTAGGACTATAAGTAAACTTATGTAATCACGATAAAAATGATCAAAAATTTTCTTACAAATCATGTATGTTGCCACACACCTAATTACCTACTCTTTACGCTAATCAAATCTCTTAATTTGCCTAAATGATAAGTGCACGCGTTGCCTTTCAAAATATTTTAACTGGAAATTTGGCCGTTCCAGTCTTATTCAAAATGTTATATATTAAAACAAAACACCTTTAATGATAGCATTCATTATTTGTTAAAAATAAGTGTACGTTTTTAATTTTTAATTTTGTTTCCTTAAATTAAAAATTGAACTTGGTTGTAAAAGCGGGGGGATGATATCGGTTGTCTATAATATTTTGGACACTTTACTATATTTTTTTTTAGCTTTATAATCGCTTTTCACTTACTTTTCCACTTGTTTTTTTTTTCTACAGTACATATAACAATTAAATGCCAGGGTTACCGTTTCACAAGCATAAATATTAAGGATCAAAAGATTGTTGGAGAAAAAATCCCTGGATATTTTATAATAATAATAAATACCCTTTTTGAGGCTAATTGGAAATACATATGCTTATTCCAAGATCCCAAGCTATGGACGGGAATCCCAAAATTTCGGGGGAAATCCTGAGGAGTTACAACCCCGATCACCGTCTCTTTAAACGATAAACCTTATTTACGAAAAAAAATCTCCTCGAAAACACGTGTGTTTCAAAATTCCCTTTTATTTTTTCTTAAGGCAGGAATGTGACTCCTATCTTCCAATTGTGAGGACTGTGACAACTTTCGTGAGAACTCGTAAATAATGCAACATACACAGGCAATAGGCTATAGAGAGAGAGAAATATTTTTTTTTTTTTTTTATATATATATATATATATATATATATATATATATATATATATATATATATATATATATATATATCATACATATATATATATATATATATATATATATATATATATATATATATATATATATATATATATATATATATATATCAAACAGTTCGTGGTAACGAACTGTAAGTAAGGAGCGACCCGGCTCAATGGTAACCGAAACTCTACAAAACGGAATTTTGATACCAATAGATACATCAAAAGAATCAGATTTTAATTCTGATTTCAAATATATAAGTTTCATTAAGTTTAATCTTACCCATCAAAAGTTACGTGCCTGAGAAAATTTGGCTGATTTTCGAAAAAAGGGAAAAGACCCCCTAAAAGTAACAGAAACTTAATGAAAATCACACCATCATATTCAGCGTACCAGAGAACCCTACTGTAGAGGTTTCAAGCTCCTATCTACAAAAATGTGGAATTTTCCATTTTTTGCCAGAAGAAAGATCACTGATGCGGGTTAATTTGTTTGTTTGTTTGTTTGTTTGTTTGTTTTTTTTCCCAGGGGTGATTGCATCGATACATAAGTCCTAAAATAGCGTGGATGGAATCATAGAAACGGAAATTGAAAGTTATAGTGCTCTTTTTAATGGACCAAAAAAAGTGGAGGTCAACTAGGCCCCCTTCTACGCTAATTTTTTTCCCAAAGTCACCCAATCAAAATTTTGAGACAGCCATTTTGTTCAGCATGGTCGAAAATATGATAAAAATGTCTTTTAGGATGACTTGATCTTCCAAAGTCCCCAGGGGGAGGGCTGAAAGTTATGAACTTTACTCAATGTTAACATATAGTATTGGTTATTGGGAAGTATACAGACTTTTTCAGAGGAGATTTTTTCTGGTGGGTGAGGAAGGAGAGGGCCGGGGGCTATATGGAAGGATCTTTCCATGAAGGAAGTTTTCATGGGGGAAGGGACATTGCTATGAAGGGGGCGCCTGATTTCCCAGCATTATTAAAGAAAAAGATCAGGAATTAAATAAAAAAAACAAGTTTTTCAACTGATCAACTGATTTTGATTAAGAGGTTATTTTTAAAGAACTGGAAAAAAAATTCGAACTATAGTTTAAAGAGCAGAGTATTGACTAGGGGGCGAACCCCCTAATATACGTGTTAAAAATTTATGAATATAGAAGTTCGTTACGTAAGTTAATTCTAGGTTACGTATATTTATTACTAATAAAAACGTTCGTAAATAAAATTAAACAAGTTTCGAGAAAGCCATTTAACCAAATATAATATGCAAATTTTGTTTTAATTATTCATGTACGGTGAGCCAAAATCAAAACCTGCATTAATTAAAAAACGTTCAAAAATTAAATAAAAAAAACAAGTTTTTTAAACTGAAAGTAAGGAACGACGTTAAAACTTAAAACGAACAGAAATTATTCCGTATATGAAGGGGGCTGTCCCCTCCTCAACGCCTCGCTCTTTACGCTGAAGTTTGACTTTCTCACAACTCTATTTTTTAAACAATAAAAAACATTAGCGTAAAGAGCGAGGCGTTGAGGAGGGGACAGCCCCCTTCATATACGGAATAATTTCTGTTCGTTTTAAGTTTTAACGTCGTTCCTTACTTTCAGTTTAAAAACTTGTTTTTTTTATTTAATATATATATATATATATATATATATATATATATATATATATATATATATATATATATATATATATATATATATATATATATATATATATATATATATATATATATATATATATATATATATATATATATATATATATATATATATATATATATATATATATATATATATATATATATATATATATATATATATATATATATATATATATATATATATATATATATATATATATATATATATATATATATATATATATATATATATATATATATATATATATATATATATATATATATATATATATATATATATATATATATATATATATATATATATATATATATATATATATATATATATATATATATATATATATATATATATATATATATATATATATATATATAATATATATATATATATATATATATATATATATATATTATTTTACTAAAAAAACAACCGCTTCGTGAAATATCAATCCTTCCTTGTCTTTTTTCTTTTTCTCTCATCTTCTTTTTCCTCGAAAGAACTCTTCATTTGATATTTTGGCTGCTGAATATATCGGGGCACATTCCGAACATCTATTTCTGGCAGAGGATCCATTTGAGAGCTCCGTTGATGGCAACGGATACACTTCAGGCTCATTTAATGGAAGATTGTATGGTTCCAAAAAATTGTCTTGATAGAAATACCTCATCCTATCCTCGTTTTTCATGTCCAAAAAAGCACTCCATGTTTCTATTAAAAGTTTTGGAAATTTTGTGTCCAATATTCACAAAATTTCCCCGGCACCTCGCCCAGGCTTTGGCGAACATTGGAGGGAATATCGTGAATATGATGGTACATGTTGCGTATCAAACGCAGTAAATCAGCTACCTGACTTTCGTTGAACTGTCCTGTTTTGTTTCGTGATTTTACGTGCTGTTTCAAAACTCGGTCCAACCTTTCAAACCAACTTCCTCCAACGATTTCAGAAGCTTTATCTGGCAATTTTCTTTTGATTAAATTTATTTCTTTTGTTCGTGTCTTCAGATTGATACGGAATAAGTCTCCAGTATATATCAAGAAATTAACTATTTTTCTCCTCTCCCAAAACAAGGGGCTGCCTAAAACATATTTCATAGTTGGTCTTTTTTTTTACATCTTTGTTTATCATTTTTATAATGATAAACTTTGCAATATCTTTCACTTCATCTGATAAATTATAAATTCCATGGGCAATATTATTTTGCCCAAGTAAATATTTTTCCTCCCCACGCTTTGGCTCCTTGAAGATAAATGGGTGTTTTCCACGCGTTAAAACGTAATAAAACAAACACCCTATCAAAAAACATCAACTGATGAGGTGCACCATTCTCCGGCCTCCATCTCCGGAGTGATTCATCCCAATGTTCCCAAAACGGTGGAACATGGAAATGAGGGTGACTTTTCATTGATCTTCGTTGCCAGACCAAAGCCAGAGATCTTGACTTCGACAGGTTTCCTCGTAGAACACCTCCATTTCAGTAAAACATTGCCTGGATTAATGTTGCATTGCACGATGTTACAACTATGGAGATAATCCAATCCTCGAGATGCTTCAAGTAAAACATACTTCTTCGTCGGTGCATGAGGAACACCTTCATAGTTTTTTTCAACCGCTGTTTGCAGCGTTGAATTACATAGCTCCAAGGCTTTGTACATATGCTTTTTGTCCTTTTCATTTTTGAAATAACTGACTATATTTTTATGGTCAGAGATTTTCCTCAGAGCCTCCACCTCGTTAACAGCAAGAAGGTAATTTTCCATGCAAATTCTCTTTATAGCCGCCGGTTTTTCTTGAAAACTGCCTTCGAAAACCATGGTTCCATTGGAACCTTCTCCCAGAATGGTTTCTGGGCTTAGTTTAATTTTTTCAATTTTAAACGGCATCATATTGACAGATTGTGTTAGATATACTGGTGACATTTTGAAGGTTACGGAATTATATAAGAGGATTGACGTCATAAAATGTCTTGATGCCATGGATTACATGACGTCATTGTATTTTTTACCTACACAACGTCAAGGTAATTTTTACTGGATGACGTGATATTGCAAAAGCCAAAATTAAGGCTCTTAAGTATGTTTCTCAGACTTCTAACCTATCTAGATCGTTTTTTCCGCGAAAATATCCCATGATATCAATTTTCCCGAAAAAATATGGAGCCGTTTTCGACAAAAAATACACACACAATTACTCACATATATAGATAGTATATATAAATATATAAATATTTTCTTAAATCACATTGGCCTGCCATAATATAAGAACATGAAACGATCAAAAATGGGGTTTTTGAGGCCAAATGAGAACACAATCAGATGTAGCTTTAGGCTGTATAAAAAAAAAATTTCAGATTTTGTCTCTTTTTACAAATTGGCTTTATTTGGTATCACCAACCAACTATTAATGAGAAATAAACACAGAAAATAGTAATTTTTTAGTTTACTCAATTAATTTGCTGACTAAAAGACATACATGTAGACATAACCTTATAGACATATAGACATAAAAGACATAACCTGCCTTTTAATGCTGATTCATTTATACTAGTAGCTATCCATGCAATTGTGCCTCAATCCTCCTAAATGGGCAAGATATAGCCAGGCTGCTTTTTTGCTTATTTCTCATCAACAGATGATTCATAATGCTAAATAAACTCAAATTAAAAAAAAAAGCAAAATTTTACGAATATATCTTGTTTGTGCTTCCAAAATCTAAGCAGTTTTCATTTTTGCATCACCCGGGTTCTACTTCTGATCAGGGGCACCAATTAGGGGGGGGGGGGAGGGTGCCCCCCCCCCCTAGAATTTGAAAATTACCTTCTTATTTATATTTGACAGCTATTTTCTATTTTAGCTATGTGCTATATTAAACCAGCAACTGGTCCAATAAATACGACCAACAA
This sequence comes from Artemia sp. Qi Xiang Cuo, assembly GCF_049724085.1. Classification (NCBI taxonomy): domain Eukaryota; kingdom Metazoa; phylum Arthropoda; class Branchiopoda; order Anostraca; family Artemiidae; genus Artemia; species Artemia sp. Qi Xiang Cuo. Next base: position 73,376 of record NW_028300703.1, read on the forward strand.
ACGGGTGCCCTAATTATATAATTTTGTTTTGAAATGTTTAAGAGCGAGCGCGTCTACACTATTTTATTTCCGAGTAGGGTTCATTCAAAACTAAGCTTCATGTGGTCAGTACCCGTTTCGTTATTGTTCTTGTGAAGAATTCGTTGTAAACTATGAGTTTTGTATATTGCCTTTTTTAGTAGCTGGGAAAGGAAATGTGTTCTAGGGTTTCAAGGGGATAAATCAAATAACTTTAACATTTCAACTACTTTATATAATCAAACTTTTAAATTAACTCAATTTTATATAAATTAATGTATTCTTATTGCTTGTTTATAGATTACTAGATATACTATCTTTAATCTTTGAGAACGAATGTGGATGCTAAAAAAAATGAATGTGGCAAGATCCACAATCCCCACCCAATGTATACAAGTCGCTGGTTGTTCTTATGAAGTTTTCACTTTGTTTTCAGAGTGTGTATGGTCTTGAGACATGTAGTCATACTTTTAAAAAGATGAAGAGCATTCAGTTAGGCATTTAAAATGAAAAAAAATTGGTCTCACCAGGACTCGACTAGCTGAATCAATATTCACTTCTAAATTCATGAGGAATCGTACCTGTCTGGATCGAACCTGTGAATCACTATTCACGACTAAATTCATGAGGACTCGTACCTGTCTGTATCCACTTGTCTGTACCGCGGAGCGGACCCAGAGCGGTGTCCATTACACCACACTACCAGGTTTGAAGAATTTTTTTAAATATAACTTTCCATGCAGAACTTTCTAAGTGGTGTTTTGTTCATCGGATGTGCAAGGATTTTCGGGGAGGCAGATAGGCATATTCGTAAAATAGAAGAGTTATGATCATTGTGTACCGATTATAGGACCTGATTCAAGAATAGTAAAACCACGTCTTTTAAGGGGAGACGCCCTTATATGTCTACTTGCCCGAGTATGGCCATCAGCCTAGTCATGATCAGCTAACCAAATTGCTTAAATCATTACTTGTTGCCTTTTAACTCTTGTAGTCAGTTCTGGTACGAAGAGATCGAGTCTTTGGTTGTACTGAAAAGTAGTTGCCTCCCCGCCCCTTTGTCTCAAATGGGCTTTCCCCCAAATTAACGTATATATTTTCTACTCAACAAAAAATAACAAGAAAAGGACAGAAAAAAAAGATAAACAAACTGACATCTTAATAACGTTAAATTTGATATTATTCACCGTGTAATAGCAAATAAACGGACAAAAGTTTGATAAATTAGGTTGGCTCTCTGATATATAGCAATAAAATAAAACAATCACACTGATACAAGAGGTGTTTTATTTTGTATTGAAACATATCAATATAAAATATTATATAGATTTTAAATAACTGACATATGAAATAGTTTAAATAATTTATAAATAAATAAATAGTAAAGAGGTTTTTATTTTAAAAAGTCTTACATATGATCTATCTTTGAATTTAAAAAGTTACGATACACTGAACTATAGAGGAAGTCTAAGGTAATTACCTTAAATTACCTTAAATCGCAGCTTGGAGCCAATTTAATTATTTTAAATAATATTTCTGCTAAGTTATGACATCTCCTGGTTGTTTTTTTGTTGTTTGTCGTGATTCGCTTGTTACATTGACATCATAAGAAATGAACATGGGTCAAGAAAACTTAATGGAAAGAGAGAAAAGATCAGCAAGAGAACAGCTGAAGCCTGTGTCATTGATAATGCCTTCCGGGTGTGAAGACAAAATATTAAGAATGTTTTATTATTTATATAGACGGAAGTCTATCTTTTTAATAGACCGAAGTGATTGGAGGGCAACTAACCCCCCTCTCACGCCCACCATTTCCCTAAACACATCCAATCAAAATATTGAAATAATACGTTTATTAAACCGAGTTGAAAAATCTGGACCGTAGTGCTGTTAGGAGGACAACCGCGCACCCCGTCCACAGGGTCCGTGTGGTAAGTTCGGCAGTGGTGTTATAGCATGTTTTTATTTAAATTTTTGTCGTAGAAACTAAAACGTATCTAAGGAGAGTGTAAATTGTATTGTCGAGTGAAAATTAAATACTCTAATTAGATTTAAAATTAAAAGTTCTAGGGTTCTTTCTAAAAGTAAAAAGAGTTTTTTACTTCGAGATAAGTAAAAGGGCAATTAAACCCTCTCTCAAGGGTTTTACTTGAAAAAGGGCAATCAGCCCGTCTCTCACATCTAGGTAGGTCACAAACACTTATAGTCAACATTTTGAGACAACTATTTTGTTCGGCATAGTAGAACAGTCCAGCAACTATATCTTTGGGGATATTGTGCATGTCAAACCCTCAAAAAATAAATTTGGCCCATAATAATATATAAACAAATGCTAATTTAAAAATAAATCAAAAGCAATTGTTTGGGCGTTTGCAAATAATTTAATAAAGAATTTTATCGAGAACGACTGGGGCATTAAGTTGAAGCTTTTGGGGCGACTATATTACTACTTCGGCTCTTACATTTTAAATAAATAAATATATTATAAGTTTATCTAGGTTATCAAAGAGCATAGATAGGATTTTTTGGGAATGATATTAGGTTTTATTTTTTTCGAACAACTTGAGGATTTACAAAATAAAATTAAAAAATAATATTATTTTAATTATTAAAAATTTTTTGAAAATTTTATTCAAAAATGATAATATCAATAAAAACAATTTATTATTAAAGAAAAAAAAACCGAAATTATTTTAATTAAAATTAATTTATAAATAAAAAAAATAATAGATAAAGATAAAAAAAAAAATTATTACAAAAAAAAATTTTTTAAAATAACATAAAAAATTTAAATTAATAAAAACATGAGCATAAATGAGGTCAAGTAATCAACCAAGCTTAAAACTACCACAAAACACTATAAATACATAAATGACACTCAAACCAGACAGGATAAAAAATTGCCAAGTCAAACTCAAAACGAGCAAAAATTAACATTAGTATGATTTAAATTGTTTCACTTTTTTTACTTAAATATATAAAAAAGATTTTTTTAATTCTTTTTTTTATTTTAAGTAATAAATATAATTTTTTTTATATTTATATTTCTATAAACTTGAATTTGTTTTTTTTTTCAGACAATACCTAAATTTCGTATGCCAATTACTACACATAAAAAATGACAATGAAATTTTTTTTTAAAAGATCAAAACCATTCAAAAAAAAGACACGACTAGCCAGTAGTATTTTCTGGAAAAAAAACAAATGCCAGAGGAGTGAAATTATAATCTACATATACTTTTATTTAGCACTCACGGGAAAGGTTTAAAAAAAAAACTTCTTACATCATAGAGTGTAATTGCGTCAAACGAAACATGTTCAAAGAAAAGTATAGAGGAGTGGGGACGCCACCCGCCACAACCCTCGCTCGTTACAGCGCCCCGCCCCCGGCCGCCTCCCCTACATTGTTACCTATTATTTTTATAGCCCACGTCTCCCCAAACTAAAATAGGTATAGACACGTATTTTAATCGTATTTAAATATTGTAGATGGTCAAACTTTGTGCCAACACTATAAAGAACTATACATAACCGTCTCTAGGTGTGGCACCGCCCCCCGCCACACCCCTCAATATTGCAACCCCCCCCCACCCCCTTCCTCCAAACTCAAATTTTCCAGAGGATTTTAAAATCTTGTGGAAAACTAGAAAGAGTTCTATTATTAAAGACAATCGTTCAAACTGGTTCATCTAACCTCCAAAACAATAGGTTAGGTTAGGTATAAATAAATATTAATAAATAAATAGAAACATTTCTACATGTTTAAGTTAGGTTAGGTTAACTTATCACGAGCACTCATGATAAGTTAACCTAACCTAACTTAAACAAGGCAATATATATATATATATATATATATATATATATATATATATATATATATATATATATATATATATATATATATATATATATATATATATATATATATATATATATATATATATATATATATATATATATATATATATATATATATATATATATATATATATATATATATATATATATATATATATATATATATATATATATATATATATATATATATATATATATATATATATATATATATATATATATATATATATATATATATATATATATATATATATATATATATATATATATATATATATATATATATATATATATATATATATATATATATATATATATATATATATATATATATATATATATATATATATATATATATATATATATATATATATATATATATATATATATATATATATATATATATATATATATATATATATATATATATATATATATATATATATATATATATATATATATATATATATATATATATATATATATATATATATATATATATATATATATATATATATATATATATATATATATATATATATATATATATATATATATATATATATATATATATATATATATATATATATAACATTACCCACAGCAGTGAAAAATAATTCAGCTAAAAAAGGAAGAACTGAATCAAAAAAGGAATATATAAAAAAGGAATATATATATATATATATATATATATATATATATATATATATATATATATATATATATATATATATATATATATATATATATATATATATATATATATATATATATATATATATATATATATATATATATATATATATATATATATATATATATATATATATATATATATATATATATATATATATATATATATATATATTATATACATAAAATTCTCCACTGAAAACCCTGAGCAGTAAAATTTTCCTCAACCCCGCAGAAATACCCCTCCCAAAAAAACGACAAATCCTTA
>NW_028300704.1:0-127314 GCF_049724085.1 Artemia sp. Qi Xiang Cuo
TAACCTAACATTTAGCAAGCTCGTTGCAATCTATTTTATATTTTTGCAACATTTGATTATTAGTATAAGCTAGCCTAATGATATTTTTGGTTAGTTCCAAAAGTTCCATGGGATTGTAAGATTTTTTTTTGCTTTTGTTACAGAAATTCATTTATGGTGTTCAAATCATGTTCAATAAAGCCATAATTATCCTTGTTCAACAAATCAATGCAATTAGTTGAATTAGGGGTAAGAAAATTGATTGGGTGAAGGTCTAGTTGTAGGGCTTCTTAATATCTTGGGAAGAAGTTGTGTTGGTTCTAGTTTAGTGGTTGGTCTCCCCTGAAGGAAACAGTATAAAATTGTAGAAACTTCTTTTTAAAATTTTAAAACTTTATCCTTATTCCCCCGAATGTGCAAATATATATATAGCAAAAGTGTTTTTACTGTATCCAGACAATTTACCATGAAATTGCTTTGTCATTATTTTTTTTCTTTTGCTATAGATTTTTGTGTAATTATCAAGACTTTCATAGGGCTATAACTTATTGTTTTTTTCTGCCATTTGGACAAACTGTCATTATTTTTCTTGTCATCATTTTGTCTTGTCATCAGATAAACTGTCATTGTTCTTTCTTGATGTCAGTTTTAGTTGTCATTAAACAGAATATTGGTTTTCCTGCCATTTAGACAAACTGTCATTGTTTTTCTTGTCATCAGATAAACTGTCATTGTTCTTTCTTGATGTAATTTTATTTGTCATTAAACAAAATATTGTTTTTTTCTGCCATTTGGACAAACTGTCATTGTTTTTCTTGTCATCATTTTGTCTTGTCCCCAGATAAACTGTCATTGTTCTTTCTTGATGTCATTTTTATTTTTGATTAAACAAAATATTGTTTTTATCTGTCATTGGAGAAAATGTCATTGTTTTTCTACCATTAAACAGATGGTCATTAGTGACGTTTTAGCATGCATCTACCTATCCCCCTCCCTCCTTGAGTGACAAGCTAGCCTATGGCGTTTTCATAGACAGGCTCCTGCACCAATGACAAGTTCCAAATCTAAGGCCAAAACTTTCCTTAAGCACTTTATTTGCTGGTCTTTACAATGACAGATCTAGGGGAAGGGAGGATGGAGGGGGACTTTCCCCCTAAAGATCCTCACAAATGACTTTTGTCAGGCAAAGCCCAGCAAAAATCACTATCTTTTGGCATGAAGTGAAGCTTTTAGAAGGCATTTCATCCAGTGAAGCCCAACAAAACTTACTACTTCATGTTTGCAAAGACAACAGAAACCAATTGACTGCCTAGAAAACAATTTGTTGAGCAGAGCCCTACAAAACTTTGAGCAGAGCCCTACAATTTTTGGGGTCTAATACTATGTCATACAATACTTCCAACAGGCAAAGGGCAACACATTTTACTGCTTCATCTGCATGAAGTTGACAGCAACCAATTGGCCCCTTGACAACTTGTTTAGTGGAGCCTTGCAAAGTTGCAAAACTTGATATTTTGCAATTTGTCAGTAAGCCAAGACAATTCTAGTGGCTCTACTGAGAAAGAACTTGTTGGGAAATATTGTTCTTTCTTTCCAAAATATCAGAAGCAGCTGAAACATTTTCCTAATACATGTTTCCAAGGAATGACAAGTTTATACTAAACTTATTTAAAACTAGACCTCTTCTCTTATTCTCAAAACCCTCATATAACAAATCATAAAACCAAGGACATGAATGAAGGAAACTGCAAGGGAAAGAAACAATTTTAATACTAGATTTGAAAATTTTGCTTCTTTGCAACATTAAAAAAAATTTGACTGAAAAAATTGATTGAAACACTCAATAATTTGTGATTAATAAACAACAAAATGTTGATAAGATTAGACATAATTTTAAAAAAATTACCATTGATTTTTAATTATATATGATAAAAAGATGAGTTATTTCGAAGGGCAGTGAACATGTCCTTTTAATATGCAAGCTTTTTGTATTTTTTACCTAATTTAATTTTTTTTTTGTAAGTTACATGACAGTCCTGGTAAGGGGTCTTCCCTACAAGGCTGGAGTATTAGAGTGTCACAAGTTTTATAGATATTAGACTAAACTTAAATATATATATTGCATAGTAGTATTATTATGCCCTGATCTCTATGTGTTTTAGCTTGCTTTCTACTTTTGGGCTCCTTACTCTGTTTCTTTTGTGGTCCACTTTAAAATGCAACTGAACTGAATTAAAGCATACTAAATTGCCTGAAAGAAGCAAGAACAATATAGTTTTGAAATTACCTTTCAAGTTCAATAGGTTTTGGAAAGTTTTCATTATAAAAGCTTTCAAATTTGTTCCCAGCTTTTAATTTTTTCCAAATACATGAAATAAATACAGACAAACGACTGTAGTATAATCAAACTAATAGTTCAGACATTTCTTGAGGAAGCTTGTCCTGATCCATCCTGGACAAATATTGGAGTGTCAAAAGAAGAAGATGCAGCTGAAGAAATTGAAGGTCCTTTCAGATCTGACAGTGTGGAATCTGGCAGAAGAAAAAAAAAGCACTGGACAAAGTTCACTGTTCAGAAACCGATCACAATGAAACAATAGAAATCAGCAACATCTTTGCTTTTCTTTCTTGTTTTATTGGCTATTCCAAGGTAGCAAAAAGACTGATGCTTGAAGTTAAGTTGAATTCCGTCACTAACAAATTAGATGCTGCAATATAAGCCCTAGACATAGGATTATCAATCAGCAAATATACAACTAGACTTATTAGTCAATCAGAGAAATTCATTTCTCAGAAATGAAAGAAAGGAGTAGAAGCCAATGCCAAACATTCACAGCAAGCTGGAATCATAAGTGTCAAGCATAATCTTGGGCTCAGGGAAGGAAAACTTTCAGACTCCAAAAAGCTGATGCAAATTGAACAAGGACCATTTCAGCCAAAAATCAATTTTACAATGAACAAGGAAATCCAAGTTCATAGTTCCAAACACCAATTGTGTTTCTTTAGAAACTGGCACAACAAATTCTCACACCTACAATATAATTTAGAGAAGGATTTAGCTTACTCCCTTACCTGTTCATTGTTTCCAACTGGACCTGGTCAGAAATACCGAAACAACAATAACAGGACCCAGAAACTGGCACAAAATGCAAAGCAAGGGTATATGCAAAGCAATTTAGCATACTGCTTTGCCTGTTGATTGTTTCCAACTGGCCCTGGCTGCAAATACAGAAACAAAGATTCTTCATTTATAAAAGGAACTTGAAACTGGCACAAAATGCAAAGCAAGGGTAAATACAAAGTAATCTAGCCTACTGCTTTGCCTGTTGGTTGTTTCCAACTGGACCTGGCCGCAAATACAGAAACAAAGATTCTTCATTTATAACAGGAACTTGAAACTGGCACAAAATGCAAAGCAAGGGTGCCATGGCTGGAATTCTCATCACTGATTTTCAATCAAGTTGCAGATCAGGTCACAGAGCTTCTGTTGGTGATCTTATTTGTTCTATAGAGAGAGATAAATCATTACTAATCTTAGTTAACAAGCAGAAACTAATGAAAGATAACGAGTTAGAAAAAGAAAGGGAAAGAGGGGGTTGCATTATATGCATGTTACTAGGTGTTACCACCACTCTATGCAAACAAGGGCTGGCATTTCTTGAGAGAATCATGACATAAAAATTACCTTGAGCTCTGTCAAGTAGTAGCCAAAATGACTTAATTTCTGATTTTTAAACAGAGGTGGTTCAAAAATGTAGCAAAAGTAGTTGAAGCTGACTTCTTTGGCATTTTGGAGACAAAACATCCACTGTCAGCCATGAGGAGTGTTTAGCTGCAGGTGTACAGTACACTTATAGAGAGGAGGCTGCTAAAGAGCTTTTACTTGCTGTTGTAGATTCTGAGTTGAAGAAAGAGTCAATCTTGCTGAATAAATTCTACTAGTATCATGGAAGGCTTATATCAATGAAGACAAACTGGCATTTCAATGCTATGATTTTACAAGTAACATGAGTGGGCACTTCAAGGTAAGTTAAGCTCACATTTCCAAAAGTTAGGAAGAAATATTCAATATTCCAGATGCCTAGCCCACAGAGGGAACATTTTTATTGAGCACTGCTGTGAATCAAGCTCGTTTATGTGCAATATGTTTGGTGCCTTACACCAAACATACTTAACTTTTTCACCAGGGGATCCAAGCACTTTGATTTGTTTCACAAGTGTCTAGAAGATGTTGATGGTGAGCTTTATCTTGAGGGATTTTCATAAACAAGGTGATCTTCCAGATCAGAGTCACTCAAAGTTCCATGGAGCATTCTTTTGACATTTTTAGCACTCCTGAGGGAAATGACAAATTCAGATACTCTTGATGCTGACACCAAATCAAAGTCTGATGGGCTTTTCAGTACCCTTACATGTTTTGAGTTTATTGCACAACTGATGTTCATGAGGGCATTACTTTCACAAACAAGCTGTGATTTGTGAACTACAAGCTATGGAGCTGGATATTGTTGGCGTTTATTGCATAATGACACCACAATAACTGTCATCAAAGAATCTATGAGCAATGATAGCAAACTCACTGGTCAATCAGTATGGACAAATGATTGATTTTGGACAAAATAGATTTTTCTCCTAAATTTAAGAAATAAATTTATATATCTTGAAAACTTTATAAATTAGGATTTAGCAAAGTTGTGAGGGTTATTTACTTTTCTTGTGCCTCATTTTAGAAATAAATCAATTTCTCAAGGTTTCAGTTTTATATACTACTATTACTAACAGCTCACTGCAGCATCAAACCACCTGAGATCAACATACCTCTTTACACTCCTTCCCCTCCCAAGTTTGTTAAAAGCTCCTTATATACTCCAAAGAATCCTAGTTTCCTCTAAATCCTTTCTTAGAACCTCTTCCCTTATGATTTGGGAACAGCTTGCTTTTTGTTTGGTTGTAGGTGGATTGTCAAAAAAGACAATCTTTGGCAATTTATCATCCTTCATCTGTAAAACATATCATAGCCATCTCATCACTTCTCTTGTTATAGCCCTAGAAAGGAGGATAGAACCCCCTTTTTATATAGCTTACTGTTTGAAATATAGTCAGCCAAATGGGTTTGGAACCTTACATGACCACTTTCATAACTGTAGCTTCAAATATGGTTTACAGACTTTTGTTCCTATTCTTACAAACTGTATTTAATTGTAAAAAAAACATCCTGGGGCTTGGGTATTCTACTTTTAACATTCTCGTTGTATCTACCATCTTAACTAATAATTAATTAGAAAACTTTCCACAAAATAATTTTTCAAAGAAAAGTAAAGAACTCCATTAAACCAAAAATGAGCAAAAAAATAAGTTACCTAGCGTAAAACTACCACAATCAGCATCAATAAATAAATGAAACCCAGAACGAACAGAAATTACAATAAATAACCAAGTCAAACTCAAAACGAGCAGAAATTAACTTGAGTTAAACTCAAAACCCCTATGCCTTCCCAAGGCCAGAACAAAATTTGCTATTTACTGAAAAAATATAAATGTTTTTACTTTTATAACTTTAATAAATAAAATAATATTAGCATTTTGATTACTAAATTTCAGTATATGTATATTAAATTGACAATGCACATTCATTTTGTATTTTTTCAGTAAAGTGCAAATTTTGTTCTGGCCTTGGGAAGGCATAGGGGTTTTGCACTCAACTTATGTTAATTTCTGCTCGTTTTGAGTTTGACTCGGTTATTTATTGTAATTTCTGTTCGTTTTGGGTTTCATTTATTTATACATGCTGATTTGTGTTATTTTCATGCTTGGTAGATTATTTGATTTTATTTTTGCTCATTTTTTGTTTAATGGAGTTCTTTGCTTTTCCTTGAAAAACTTATTTTGTGGAAAAAGTTTTTTTTTAATTAGTTTCTGTTTGTTTTATATTGACATAGTCTTTTAAGGGAAAAAGAAAATAATACTTTAGATCTTTTTGTTTTTTAAGACTTTATAGTTTGTCCTGTTATTTTTATGCTGGAGAAAAATTTTCAGCAATTTTTAACAACATACACATGGTTAAATTTTAAGAGCAGACGTAGCCCCAAAAGTTTGAACATAATACCCTCAGTCGTTCTTGTGATACTGCTGAGATGCCTTATTGGGAATTGGCATTAACACTGTTCATTTTGATTTAATCTTAACGCAACATTTAGTTTTAAATATAATGGGCAAATGGGAGGGTGGGCGTGGAAGGGTGGGAGTGGGAGGGGTATTAGTTGCCCTCCAATCACTTTTGACTATTAAAAAGGGCATCAGCCCTTTCTATTTTCAATCAAAAGAGCCCTTTTCGAAGTTCCCCCGACAACTCCTTCGATATGAAGTGCCCTGGTCTAAAAAACAACAACAACAAAAACAGTATACCCACATCAATCTTTACTATAAAAATGTCAAACCTTCCAATCACTTTCGACTATTAAAAAGGGCAGTAAGCCACTTGATTTCCAATTGAATGAGCCCTTTTTGAAACGACAACACTTTCTATAAACACCTTATATGCCCCCAGGGTATAAATTACAACCCTTACCCTAAGGTCTGTTAGGGTGGTTATCATCCTCTAAGACCGAATTTCCAGAACTTTCAACTATGTTAAACAAAATGGCTATCTCAAAATTTTGATTGGATGTGTCTGGGGAAATGGTGGGCGTGAGAGGGGTGGTAGTTACCCTCCAATCACTTTCAACTATTAAAAATGGCCCTAGCCCTTTCAATTTCCAATCAAATTAGCCCTTTTGAAGTTTCTGTGACAAAACTTTCAATAAAAATCTTATATGCCCTTGGTGCTCTGGGGGGTTTGTCATCTTGAAATACATCATTTCCATAACTTTCAACTATATTGAAAAAAAATGGCTAAACTCTAAATTTTGATCTCTAAACTTTGATTGAATGTTTTTGGGGAAATGGTGGGCGTAAGAGGGGGGCTATTTACTCTCCACTCACTTGCAACTATTAAAAAGGGCAATTTCAATTACCAATCAGATGAGCCCTTTTTGAAATTTCTATAGCAACTTTCTATATAAACTTTGTATGCCCCCAGGGCATAACTTACAACCATTGCACTGAAAGGGCTATCGTCCAAAAAGACCTAATTTCAAGAACCTTCAACTTCGTTGAACAAAATAGATATCGCAAAATTTTGATTGGATGTGTTTGGGAAAATGGTGGGCGTGAGAGAGGCGTTAGTCGCTCTCCAATCAGTTTCAACTATTAAAAAAGGCACTAGCCCTTTCAATTTCCAATTGAATGAGCTCTTTTGAAGTTTCTACGCTTTCAATAAAAACCTTAGATGCCCCCAGGGCATAACTTACACCCCTTGTCCGGCGGGATGTGGGGGGGGGAGGGGTTGTCATCCTTAAAGACCTAAGTTCCAAAACTTTCAACTACGTTGAATAAAATGGCTATCTAAAATATTGATGGATGTTTTTGGGGAAAAGATGGGCGTGAGATGGGTGTTAGTTGCCCTCACACTTTCGACTATTAAAAAGGGCACTGGCCCTTTGAATTCCCAATCAAATCAGCCGTTTTTCAAGTTTCTACGACAAAGATTTTAATAAAAACTTTATTTACCGCCAGGGCATAACTTATAACCCTTGCCCGGAAGACTGTGGGGAAGTGACCTGCTCAAAGGTATAATCTCCTGAACTTCGAACTGCATGGAACAAAATGGCTATCTCAATTTTTTTTTTTGGATGTGTTTGGGGAAATGGTGGGCGTGGGAGGGGTGTTAGTTGCAATCACTTTCGACTATTAAAAAGGGCACTAGCCATTTCCATTTCCAATCGAATGAGCCTTTTTTGAAGTTTCTACAAAAACGCCTTCTATAAAAAAAACCTTATATGCCCCCAGGGCATAACTTACAATCCTTGCCCTAAGGGCTGTGGGGGACTGTCCTGCTCAAAAACATAATTTCTATCCGGAAATCAATTACGCTGAACAAAATGGGATTGGATGTGTTTCGGGAAATGGTGGGCGTGGAAGGGGTGTTAGTCGCCCTCCAATCACTTTCGACTGTTGAACAGGGCATAAGCCACTCCAATTTCCAATTGAATGAGCCCTTTTCAAACTTTCGATGACAACTTCTTCAATACGAATTTCCCTGCTCTAAAGGAAAAAATTAATAAATAATACATTTTGCCAACATTGTTCTTATATGCCCCCAGGGCAGAACTTAAAACTCTTGCCCTGAGGGTTGTGGGGGAGTGTTTTCCTCAAAAACGTATTTTCTATCTGGAAATCTACTATGCTGAACAAAATGGTTATCTCAAAATTTTGATTGGATGTTTTTGGGAGAATTATGGGCGTGGGGGGGGGGGGGGTGCCAGTTGCCCATTCAATCACTTTCGACAATTAAAAAGGGCACTAGCCATTCCAATCAAATGAGCCCTTTTCGAAGTTTCTATGACAACTCCTTTGATACAAAGTGCCTTGGTATGGAAAAAAAACCATTGTGCCAACATCGTCCTTTACTTAGGCAGCTCAATCGCGCTGCCTATGATTTATGCAACAGCTTTCTATATAAACCTTATATGCCCCCAAGGCATAACTTACAACCCTTGCACTGAGGGCTCTGAGGGGGTTATCATCCTAAAAGACCTAATTTCCAGAACTTTCAACTACGTTGAACAAAATGGATATCTAAAAATTTTGATTGGATGTGTTTGGGAAAATGGTGGGCGTGAGAGGAACGTTAGTCGCTATCCAATCACATTCAACTTTTAAAAAAGGCACTAGCCTGTTCAATTTCCAATTGAATGAGCCCTTTTGAAGTTTCTATGACAATGCTTTCAATAAAAATTTTATATGCCCCCAGTGCATAACTTACAACCCTTGCCCTGAGGGCTTTGGGGAAAGGGGTTGTCATCCTTAAAAACCCAATTTCCAAAACTTTCAGCTATGTTGAATAAAATAGCTATCTAAAAAATTTGATTGGATGTGTTTGGGGAAAAGGTGGACGTGAGAGGGGGGATAGTTGCCCTCATTTCACTTTAGACTATTAAAAAGGGTACTAGTCCTTTGAATTTCAAATCAAATTAGCACTTTTTCAAGTTTTTACGACAAAGATTTCAATAAAAACCATATATGCCCCCAGGGCATAACTTGTAACCCTTGGCCTGAAGACAGTGGGGGGAGTGTCCTGCTCAAAAGTATAATTTCCTGAACTTTGAACGTCGTGGGACAAATTGTCTATCTCAAAATTTTTATTGGATGTGTTTGGGGAAATGGTGGGCGTGGGAGGGCTGTTAGTCTCAATCACTTTCGACTATTAAAAAGGGCACTAGCCATTTCAATTTCCAATCAAATGAGTATTTTTTTAAGTTTCTACAACAACACCTTCTATAAAACCTTGTATGCCCCCAGGGCATAATTTACAACCCTTGCTCTGAAGGCTGTGGGGGAGTGTCCTCCTCAAAAACATGATTTCTATCTGGAAATCAACTACGCTGAACAAAACGGCTATCTCAAAATATTGATTGAATGTGTTTCGGGAAATGTTGGGCGTGGAAGGGGTGCTAGTTGCCTTCCAGTCACTTTTGACTATTAAAAAGGGCACAAGCCACTCCAATTTCCAGTTGAATGAGCCCTTTTCGAAGTTTCTATGACAACTCCTTTGATAAGAAGTGCCCTGGTCTAAAGGAAAAAAATAATAAATAATACCTTGTGCCAACATCATTCTTATATGCCCTCAGGGCATAACTTAAAACCCTTGCCCCGAGGGTTGTGGGGGAGTGTCCTCCTCAAAAAGATATTTTCCATCTGGACATAAACTACGCTGAACAAAATGGCTATCTCAAGATTTTGATTAGATGTGTTTGGGGGAATGATGGGCGTGGGGGGGGTCTAGTTGCCCTCCAATCACTTTCGACTATTAAAAAGGGCACTAGCCACTCCAATTTCCTATCGAATGAGCCTTTTCAAAGTTTCTATGACAACTCCTTCAATACGAAGTGCCCGGGTATGGAGAAAAAAAAAGTAATATATTGTGCCAACATCATTCTTTACTTAGGCAGCGCAATCGCGCTGCCTATGATATTCTCTGAAAGTTTCACTTTCATACCCTTAGGTTTAGTTGGAATAGTAATCAAAGCAGTAGGGTAAAGGCACCGATGATTCGACAGTGCAATTTCGGAACCACTGTCGAAATTTTCCTTCAAAATGGGATAGCTCTGCTTAACCGTGACTTAGAGCGCCATCTCTTGGAGCCGTCGTTATATTTCGACGGTGTGAAATGTGGACACTATATCCGGTACACCCAGATAAGAAAAGAACATTCAATTCGGTCAGTTTCCTGTTTTCGACACAAAAGGAGCTCCTGACAATTTTTCAGGTATGTACTGTTCAAACTGTCATTACTTGGTTATTTATTGTAAGAAAAAGTTGGGATAAGCGCCAATGTGTCGAGATACATCTGATCTTCTCTGAAATGTAGCCACATTAGCTTTTTCTTTATAAAATTAAATGAAAATGGCGACGGAAATTGCATTGTCGAAACTAGGTTCCAAGTGTCGAAAATTCTTGTTCGATGTAGTGGAATACCAGGCGGACTAAAAATGTTCCTTCAGCCGCATTCAAGCGTAAATATTGGCTTCTATCAAGGGATTTATTTCTTTGGCGAATATCTCGTAGTAACTTTGTCGAAATTTTGGACAGACAGCAACAGGCCCTGTCAAAATATAGGCGACTTTGTCGAAACTTCACTGAACATGTAAAACAGATGAGAAATAATAAGTTTCGAAATTCCAGGATCCACTGGCGAAACCATAGGCACCATAGCTGTCGAATTTACGGGTGCTTTCTGCGCAACGAGAGATTTTGATGATTATTATTTCTAATAATATTTCAGATGAAAGAACATTTAAACAAAAGGTTTTTTTTTAAACTTTGAAGTTTTACTTACAGACACTGGATTTTTCCATCATCTGAGGAACTGCCACTTGACCTCATACCATTACTTACTTACTTAGACTTAGATTCTCCTACGCCTGGGGGCGCATAAGGCAGCAACAGTGATTCGCCATGACGACCTGTCCTGAGCCTTCAACAATAGCTCCTCTAACGAGGGCCTCGCCAGCTTCGCCTCCTTCATTAGCGACCTACCAAGGGTCATTTTCGGTCTTCCTGATTTGCGGAGACCGGGGGTGTCCAACACCATGCATCGTGCGGCAGCCTTCCTTCCCCCATTCGCACCATATGCCCCCAATACATCCATCGCCGCTTTCTAATAAGATCAAGGATGGGGGTATGATTTGTCATACGATATATTTCATCATTTCGTATTCTTTCTGTCCAATGTATATTTAGGATAGACCTTAGGCAATTATTGTCGAATGCCTGGAGTCGTCGTTCTAGTTTAGCAGTGATGCTCCAAGTTTAGCAGCCGTACATAAGGACAGAGACCACATTGCTATTATAAATTCTAAGCTTTAACTTCTGGGAATATTTATTATTTCTCCAAACATTTCTAAGGTAGCTGAAAACAGACCCAGCCAATGTTATTCGGCACAGTATTTCTCTTTCGGAATTGGCATCTTGCGTAAGAATGCTGCCGAGATACTTGAACTCTCTCACTTCCTCAATTTCCTCGTTGTTAACCAAAAGTCCTTCGGCTAAGTCAGGTATGACTGCATTCGACATTGATTTGGTCTTGTTAGCATTTATGGAGAGTCCGACAGCATTTGCCATACGACCGAGTTCATTAATGCTGCGTTGCATATCTTCAGGGTCGTGGGTAATAAGCGCAACATCGTCAGCAAAATCACCATCATTGAGTTCTCTCAGTGGATTTAATTGTATACCGCCACTAAAACTGCATCCACGGAGAACAAAATCTATCACTATGGCAAACAGTAATGGTGATAGAATGCAGCCCTGCATTACACCTGACTGAACAGAAAACCACTCCGTTAGGCCACCCTCTGTCTGTACTGTGCACATGATATCATGATATAGCGCTTTAATTATATTTACAATTTTAGTCGGAATTCCATAATGCACTAAAATCTTCCACATGGTTCCGCGATGTATCGAGTCGAAGGCTTTGAGAAAATCTATAAATAATATAAGTAGCTGAACTTGCCATTCATTGGATTCATCCAGCAGGACTCTCAGGCTAAATATCAGGTCACAACACGATCTATTCTGGTGGAATCCGTGCTGCTCATCTCTCAGAACTTTCTCCACTTTACTTTGAATCCTGTTAAGAATTATTTGGCACAGAACTTTGCTGCCAACAGACTGTAAAGCAATACCTCTCCAATTATCACACTTAGTCTTTTGTCCCTTTTTGAAGAGTTTTACAATTACTGCCTTCGACCTTCGACCTTCTTGAAATCCGCTCCCGTTTTCCTAAACCCTATCCCTTCCGAAATGCTAGTGAAACAATTTTGTTATACTAAATACTATTTGTATTTAATAATGTGTATTAAAATTTGTTGTACCGATTTTGTTATACCAAATACTACATACTTGAAACGATTTTGTTAGTTTTATTACTTCTACTTTTTGCACAGTCTTTTATACTTTTATACATTAAATGAAGTTGAAGAAAAAAAAAAAGAAACAAGAATATACGTGTTAAATACACCAGGTTCCGCCCACAAGTATTCCCCAAGTATTTAGACGGGTGTCGAATTGGGTTCCGACTTGCGTCGAAAACAGGTAACTTTTTTGTTGTGTCGAATTTGTAGGTGAAATAGCTCTAATTTCGGAAAATTGGAGTTTTGTACTCTTTCCAGACAAAACTTCAAAATTCTCATCAAACAATTAGATTCCTAGATGTTTTTCCTACATACTGAAACCCTTTTCAAACCGAAAGTCTTTAAATTAAGACTTCTACTACGACTACTAACAACTCATTGCAGCACCAAGCCGCCTGAGGCCAACACAGCTACGCACGCTCCTCCTCCACCCCAATCTATTCAAAGCTTCCCTTTTTACACCCGCCCACGAAGTTCCCATTTCCTTTAAATCTTTCTTTATGACGTCCTCCCACCCCAGACGGGGACGACCTGCTTTCCGTTTAGCCCTAGATGGTTGGCCGAAAAGAACAATCTTCGGCAATCTCTCATCCTCCATCCGCACAACATGCCCCAACCACCTCAACCTTTCGTTCATTATAGACCTAGAAAGCGGTATTCAACCACATTTTTCGTATAGCCCATTGTTTGAAATACGGTCAGTCAGCCGGGTACCCAGAACATTCCTTAAGCAATTTCTCTGGAAATCATTTAGTAAATCTTCATCCGCTTTTCGGAGCGTCCATGCTTCAGAGCCATATTTGACCACTGTCATCACTGTAGCTTCTAATATTCTAATCTTGGTTTGCAGACTTATGTTCCTGTTCTTCCAGACTTTTTTTAACTGTGAAAAAACACCTTGAGCCTTGGCTATTCTATTTTTAACATCTTCACTGCTCCCACCATCTTTACTAATAATGCTACCAAGGTAAGTCAAGCTGCCCACCTGATAAATCTTTTCATTACCCAACGTCACATTTTCATCTTCACTTATTCTTAGCCTTACTGACTTAGTCTTCTTAACATTAATTTTCAAACCAATACTAGCACCCTGAACTCGCAAAACCTCTAAAACGTCATTCATTTTGCTCACACTTTCATCTAGGATGCTTAAATCATCAGCATAATCCAAGTCCAGGAGACTTTTTCCTCCCCATTTGATTCCGTGTTATCCCATTGCCTTTCCAGTGCTCCTTAAGACAAAGTCCATCAAAATAATCCATATAAAGGGGGATAGAACACAACCCTGCTTAACTCCTGATTTAATACAAAACTAGCTGCTAACCTCATTTTACTTCTCATTTACAATTAAGACTTCTAGAGTAGAAAAACTGGTTTTTTACAAAAACTGTCGAATCATCGGTACCTTTACCCTAGTATAACAACTCAAATTAATATAATTATTCATTGCTATGATATGGCCAATTTGCTCTTTTGACAACCTGTGTATTCACATACTTTTTAGAATTTTCATCTTAATGCTCTTAACCTTACAAGTCTTTGCAATAGAACTAGCAGTTGGAGAAATAGTAATAGTTGTAGTAGAACTAGTAAATGTAGCAGTGGTAATAGTATTAGTAGTAGTATGCACATATTGCCTTTTAGTAAACTAATCTTCCCCTTTAAGCATTCTCTGAGAGTTCCAACTTAATATTCAAATCATTTCTTAGGATAAGCTATTATGACAATCTAAATGCACATAGTGTCTTTTGTTAGTTCGAATTTGCCATCAATATTCTCTCAAATTTTACCTTTATAGACTTAGCCTTAATAGTACTAGTATCACAGTAATTTTGGTGAAAGTAAAAGTACTTGCAGTGTTAGTGTTGTATTAGTTGTTATAGCAGCAGAATAATAGCGTTAGTAGCATGTGCATATTACCTTTTGGTCAGTTGAACATTACTTTCATGATGCCCAAGAAGTTTCACATTGACACAATAATCTGTTCCAAAAATATTGTTAATGTGCGATTTTGACCCCTTTTGGCGCCCTTTCCCCCTTAATACTCTAAGCCTTGCAAGTTGTAGCAATTGAAGTAGTAGTATGAAATAGTAGTATTCAAGTAGTAGTAGTTTAGTAGCAGTAGTAACATAAGGAAAAGTAGCAGGGGTATTAATGTTAGTAGTGACATGCATATATTACCTTTTTGCCAATTAATCTTCCCCTTTAATTCTGAAAGTTTGAACTTAATGCTCAAATCAGTTCTTGAGATGCAAGAACTATGCAGATTGTCTTTTGACAATCTGCATATGCGTAGTGTGTTTTGAATTGGTTTAAACTTACCCCCAATATTCAGTCAAATTTCACCTTCCTACTAGTAGCCATAATTGTACTAGTATCATTGTAGTAGTGGTAGTAGTAGGAACAGTGGTAGCAGTAATAGTGTATAATTATTAATAGTAACAGTAGTAGCAGCAGTATTAATAGCAGTAGTAACAAGCACAGTTTGCCTTTTGGTCTACTAAACGTCCCACTCATGATGCCTCTGAAGCTCTTGATATGAAAGCAGCTCCAAAAATATTGCTAATGCGCCCGTATCAGCAATCTATACACATATTATGTTTTTAATTTAGTTCAACTTCCCCTCAACGTTTCCTCAGATATTTTTTGTCAGTATCCTCAGCCTTAGTAGTACTCGCTACAGAAGAAGTAGTTTTAGTGATAATAGTGGTAGTAGCAATGGTACTTGTGTTAGCAATAGAAGCAGCAGTAGCTGTAGTAGTAGTAGTAGTATTAGTAACATGCAAATATTATCTTTTTAGTGAATTAATCATCTTCCTTATTATTTTCTGAAAATTCCAAATTAATATACCCTGTCATTCGTGAGTTATACCGTTTTGACAATCCCTATAGGCTACACATAACATGTTATGATTTAATTCAACACTCCCCTATTCCCTGAAAGACTCATCTTAATGCCCTTGTATTTTGGGAAAGTAGAAGTCAAACATACATACTTTTCTCAATAACATATAATAGATGTAAACAGTGAACAAATTGCATAACTTGCAACCCTTGCCCTGAGGCCTTGGGGGGAGGGTGGGGTGGTTGACATCCCCAATCGCATAAACTGAACCTTTCAATAACGCTGAAAAATATTGATGTCTCAAAACTTTGTTTCGTTATTTGTTATGAAAAATTATGGGCGTGGGAGGGGGGATTCTCTCACATCACTTTGACTCTTAAAAAGGGCACTATAACTTCCAGTTTAAAATCAAATAAGACCCATCGGAATTTAATATGACCACCCATTCCATAAAAACCTTATATACCCCCAGGGCCTAACTTAAAGCCCTTGCCCCAGGGCTCTGGGGGGGGGGGTGTGCCAACCCTGGAGGCATTGTTATATGTACTTCGGACTATTTTAAACAAAATTGCTATTACACAATTTCAATCAAATAAATTTGGTGAAAAAGGGGGTGTTTGGGGGGGGCTAGTTGACTTCCACCACTATTGACTCTTAAAAGGGAACTAGAAATTGCAATTTCAACCAAATGAGCCACCTCTAAAGTTTGTAGAATCATCCCTTCCATAAGAACCTTAAATGCCCCATAACTTACAAACCTTGCCCTCAGGCTCTGGTGGTTTGTAACAACCTCAAAAGCCTTGTTAAATGATCTTTGGACTATTTTGAATAAAAGGACTGTCTAATAATGTATATTGGATGCATCTTGGGAAAACAATACATTTGTGTGTGGGGGATGGGGGGTGCCACACTCTGGTCACTGTGACTCTTAAAAGGGCATTAGAACTTCTGATTACCAATTCAATGAGTCACCTCAAAAGCATAGAAGACCACCCGCTCTGTAAAAACCTTATATGCCACCGGGGCGTAACTTAACACCCTTGTCCTGAGAGCTATAGGGGGGGGGGTTGTCTTCCTCACAGACATAATTTCCGGACCCTTCACCTACAATAAGCCAAATTGTTGTCTCCAAATTTTGATTGGAGTTGTAAAGGGAAATGATGAGCATGGAGGGGGAGGGGCTGGTTGCTCTCAAATCACTTTGACTCTTAAAAATGGTACCATAATTTCCAATTTCAAATTAAATGAGTCCCATCTGAAGTTTATACGACCGCACATTCCATAAAAACCTGATATGTCTTCACGACATAACTTACAACCCTATCCCCAGTGTGCTGGGGGGGGGGGGGTTGTGTCTACCCTAGAGGCATCACTATAGTGTTTTTTAGTATTTTGAGCAACATTGCTATCTCACAGTTTTAATCAGATTAGTTTGGTGAAGTGGGGTAGTCAGGGCGGGGGGTAGCTGCCTTTGATCAGTTTTGACTCTTAAAAGGGAACTAGAACTTTCAATTTTCAACCAAGTGAGTCTCCTCTAAGGTTTATACAGCTATCCCTTCCATAAAAACCTTTAATGCCCCCCTGGCATAACTCTCAACCCTTGCCCCCAGGCTCTGGGGGGTTTCAACCCCCAAAAGGCTTGTTATATGATATTTAGACTATTTTCAATAAAATGATTATCTCAGATTTCAATGGATGCATTTCGGGACAATGCGTGTGTTTTTGGGGAGGGGTAGCTGCCTTCCAATCACTTTGACTATTAAAAAGGGCACTAGAGCTTCTGATTACCAATCCAATGAGCCAGCCTCCGAAGTTTGTATGACCATGCCTACTATAAAAATATTATATGCTCTCAGGGCATAATTTAAAACCCTTGCCCTGAGGGCTGTGGGGGGGGGGGTGATTTTTCATCCTCAAAGACATCATTTCCAGACCTTTCAACTGCGTTGAACAAAATGGTTATTTCAAAATTTTGATTTGAAGTATTTGGGGAAATGATGTGTGTGTGGGGGGATGGGGGGGGGGAGGGGCATTCGCTCTTCGATCATTTTCGACTAATAAAAAGGGCAATAGTTCTCTCTGTTTCCAATCAAATGATCCCTTTTTTAATTTTCTACCACAGCCCTTTCTATAAAAACCTTATATGACCCAAGGGTATAACTTACAACACTTGTCTTGAGGACTGGGGGGGGGGGGTGTCATGCTCAAAGACATAATTTCCAGACCCTTCAACTACGTTGAACAAAATGGCTATATCAAAATTTTGATTGGAATTGTTTGGGGAAATGATGGGTGGGGGGGGGGGCATTCGCTCCCCGATCACTTTTGACTATTAAAAAAGTCACTAGTCCTTTCAATTTCCAATCAAATAAGCCCTTTTTGAAGTTTATACGTCAACTCCTTTGATACGAAGTACCCTGGTCTTAGGACAAAAAAAAATAATACATTGCGCCAACGTTGTTCTTTAGTTTGGCAGCGCTATTGCGCTGCCCATAATACTAAGTAAGTAAATGAAGCTATCTGCTAACCTTTGTCCTGAGGGATTTAGGGGGGGGGGCTGTTATCCTCAAACACATAATTTCCGGACCTTTCGACTACATTCAACAAAATGGCTATCAAGATTTTGATTGGATTCGTTTGGGGAAAAGGTGGGCGTGGAAGGGGCTTTAGTTGCCCTCCAATCACTTTTGATGATTAAAAAGGGCACTATTCCTTTCAATTTTCAATCAAATGAGACCTTATTGATTTTTCTATCAAAACTCCTTCGATACGAAGTGGCCTGGTCTAAGACCAAAAAAAGAAGATAAAAAAAATACATTGAGCCAGTATTGTTCTTTACTTAGGCAGGAATATTGTGCTTCCTATGATACTAATCAAGTAAGTGAAGCTAGCTGCTTAATTGATGTTCTTTTTATCCCACATCACCTCTTCACCTTCACGTATTTCTAGTCTAAGTAATTTGGTCTTCTTAAAGATAGTTTTCATACCTATCTTTGCATCCTATCTGCTCAAATCACCAGCATCATCTTAGTCTTGGAGAGTTTCATCGTGGCTTGCTCCATTTCGGTTTCATTCTCTCCCATAGTCTTTGAGCTTTATTATGACCTTCTCCATTTTGATTCCATACTCTCCCATAACCTTTGCTGTGTTCCTTGGGACAAAGTCTATCTAAATTATCCCTATGAGTGGGGATAGAATATAACCCTGCTTAACTCCTGATTCAATATAAAACCACTACTAGCCTCATTCCCTGTCACAACTGCGCCAATGTTGTTCTTGTGCATAGTACTAATCCCTTTATTGTATCTATCTGGTAGGCTATACCATATAAGGATAGGATTTTCACTTAAGCTGTTCTGTTGGCTGATTCAAGCACTTTTTCATAATCTATGGGTGTGAGAACTAAAGGGGTCTGATGACTCAGACGCTTCACAATTATTAGTCTTAGAGGGTAAATTTGGCCAGTGCATCATCTACCTCTTCTAAAACCACCCTGTTTTTCTCTTAACAATTTACCCCTCAATTAGTTTTTGCTGTAGGATATTAGATCTTTGTCATAGAATTTCAGAATTTCACGCAAGCACAGTGACATGCTACTCACATATAAATATTGTCAACCAAACCTAACTCTTTACTCAGTTACCCAACAGAAGACAAACACGACGTCATTCTAAGAAGCTTCATAAGTCCAGAGTTAACTGTAGAATTAGACAAGACTTCTTTACCCAAAGGGTCATTAACAACTGGAACTGTTTAAGCAAGTAGACAGTATCTTCAACATCAGAACCTTCAAGATATAACTGCAGCTGCCCATCATCTATGTCTGATAAATAAAAATCAATATATATGTAAATACAAAATAGTTGTGCTAGGATGCTGATGCTGCTTGTCATGCCCAACCAACTCACATACTCTATCAGAAATTGATGTTGTGCAGCAGTGCCTACTCTAAACTACTGAAGAATGGTCCCCTTGGTCAAACCTATCTGTGGTCACCGTTACCAAGTGGACTTAAATTGCATCTATCATAGCAAACTCTTAGTAAGTGTTTTAACTGCCATCTCAACAACAGAGCCGAACAGATCCAACGTTATACTTTATTTCGCTCCGAAGTGCGAATTAAGGTAAGGTAAAGAAGCTGAATTCATGGCTCCATTATTCTAAAGGTAAGGATATACTGAATAGGCTTCTATATGTCTCTACTAATCAAGATTTTACAGTTAATACCAATCGTAATTGCAGGAGAGCTGCTCTTCTAAAGGAAACACAATAACAAAATTAGAGCACTGCTTTACTCCCTAAATGATGGTCTTTTTAAATATAATATTTATTTCTCTCGCAATAGCCCCCCCCCCTTTTTAAAAGTGCCAAAATTAGCCCTATGCTATATAATTTGAAAATATAATTTGGTGAATTGCTCTTGCTCTATTTCACAGGAACCAATGTAATAGGCTATTAAAAGAATCAAGCCTTATAGGGTAACGGGAGACTTTCTACTCATTGGCAGGAAGGGCATGAACACAAAAGTATGCTATATTTAGCTAAAATTGTTCAGCTGCTAAAATGTCAGGGCAAAGCACTTGGATTGATAATGGGAGCTTCTGTGTCTGCAGGCACATCAAAGCCAAATGTCTTGAATTTTTATTGATTTTTTTCAAGTACTTTTTATGGCTGCATTATGAGTTTTTTTTACAATTAAGAAGAATAGTGGTCAACAAAACACCAGATTTGTCTGACTTTTCTTTCTTTTTACTGACCTGACCTGAGCTGACCTGACTTTTCTTTCTTTTTACGGCAGCTTAGTGGATCTGAAGTAAGTTCAAACTAGTTGATATTTTTATATTTTAGTTGCTAATTAATTAGTACATCATTATATATTTACTATTTATAAACGGTAGTTCTAAGCTAGTTCAGTATATATTAAGTGTGTATAAACGGTAGTTCTAAGATTTTAGGATAGGAAGGTACTAACAGTAGTGGTTAACGGAGGGATTACCCCTTCTTGAGGTCAAAAGATTTTCTGGATATTCCTTTGCACCTTCTTTAGGTGGTTTAACTCCTCATATAGGCGGATACCAATTGCAGAGCAATATATTTTTTTCTGTACATGCCAATTAGATTAAAAAAAGGAATACAGCACTGGATTTATAAAGTCCCTACTGGCAGTGTTGATCTCTCTTTTATGGCCCTTCGGCCAGGAAGTGCAGCCGTTGGAGGCTAGCCATTCTAGGCTTTCGCACACCCTTCCTGTTTAGCTCCTCCAGATTTCTCCAGGTACCATTTAGAGCTGGGTCGACTCTGGCTGAGTTTACAGAGCCACACCACTGACCCCCGTTCCAAACCAAATAACAAGTGACACCAGGGATCGAACCCCTGTGCTCACCGACAAAGCATTTCTAGTCTAGCATGCTAGCCGTTCGGCTAGGACGGCTCGAAATAAAAAAAAAAAATTCAATGAAAAATTTGACCGCTGAAAGAATTGAACCCGTTAACTCGGGATTAGAACTGATCCAAATCAAATAACCAGCAACAGCAAGACTTGAACCCTGTCCACATGAACAAGAGATCTCTCAGCTAGGAACCACTCAGCTAGGATGGCTAAAAATTATTGATATTTTTTAATTTATCTATTCATTCCTTGTAACAGGTGAGATTGAACCTCAGTCCTGGAAGGTTCCAGGCATGGCTTTATCCACTATGCTGTTAAAAGGTTAAACTAAATTGGGTGACGAATTGAATGACTTTACTGCGTAATGTTTTAGCACAGTCATTTTAATTATTCAAATCACTCTCTTAATGACCCCTAAACAATAACAAGTCAAAAAAGTTAAATATTTCTTTATGCATGTAGTTATAGAACCTTTATTTTATGCTCCCTGAACTTTTTATTTTATGCTTGGCCTTTTGCCAGTTTTAAAGTTTATTGTTGTTTTTTAAGCTTTCTGATTTATCCTTTTTTTTTTGTTTATTAATCCTGAAATTGGAATTCATGGCTTGCGATAGCAATTGTTTGAAACTGTATTTTAGTCCTATTCGGACCAGTGTGTTTGGTTGCTGCACAGAATGGTAGAAATCGGCCATTTTCTGCTTTACATGTCTTTAGTTACTTGAAAACAGCCTTAGATCTATGAATTTTTGTTTGAATGAGCGAATATTTACCATTAATAGGTTCATATGATCACCTCTTGGAAAAAAACGAAGGTCAGGCTGAACTCCATGGGGCTATTTTCAGCAAGTGTGCATAGTTGAAAAACTACGCCAATTTTTTTATGTTGATATTTAAACTGTTATTTTTATAAACTTGGTTATTGGAAAGAGCTGGGCTAAGCACAGAGTCTTGTTTCATACCTTTCCAAACATCAATGTTGTTGGTCAGCTGGCCTGCTAACCACATAGTCACAGATACTACATTGTTTCCCTACAGGGATGAGCTTCAGATGAATTGTAGCAACTAATTGTTTTATGCCTACCTGCTTGTACAGGTATAATACTTATAAATATATATTGCTCACCCACTATATAACGCAAGAAATTGACTGAATAAAAAAAGAAAAATACATACAGAACACTTTTCCCAGAACAAAAGCATGAAAATCAAAAGGTTGAAAGAGTAAAAGGTCAATTAACTTTGAATACAATAAATGTAATGATCATATAAATCTTTATTTACTAATAAATCCGTGGCATTAAGCCTTTAGTTGATCTCGCTGTTGCTGTGAAAACGTCATAGATACATACAAATTATATTAACAATAGTTGAGACACTAAACTCCAGCATCTTCCATAAAACCAGAGAAAAAAAAAACTGTTGCAAACTCAACAGGAAAAGAAACAAATGGTTACAACATATACAAATGGTTACAATGGTAACAAATGGTTATAACGAATATGGATCAGCTCGTTAATTCAAGTAAAATCCTCTTTCTTTAGTATCGGAGATAAAAATATTAAAGGTAAAGAACAAGATACTGGACTTTACAGTCCCTACCGACGATGCTAATCTCCGTTTCATGCCCCCCACCCCTGATTTTGCACCCCTTTACTGTTCACCTGCCCCAAATTCCACCAGGTACCCATTTACAGCCGATTCAACTTTTGGTGTGTTTACAGAGGCACGCCACTGACCTCTTTTCGAAATCAAATAACCAGCCACTCCAGGACTCGAACCCACGTCCTCACAGACAAAGGATTTCAAGTCTAGCGTGCAAACCACTCGGGTAGAAGAGTTAGTCTCTGATATCTGAGACTGAGTATCTAGCTTCATTCTATAATAGACTGAGTATCTGAGCTTCATTCTATAAAAATAATATTGCCCTCCTTTGGATAAAATATAAGGAGACGGAACTTATTGATTTTGGGAGAGCTGTTTTTCTGCGTAATTCTCTGAAGAGCTGGACTAGGGTTGGTTGGTAAATAAAAGTTCAAGTAGGGATAAAATCCTTATAAAAGTCTTGTTTATAGGGATGATTTGACCAAAAATGTTTAGTATTTTATTTGAAATTTTATTAATGTGTGAAACACTGTCTATTAAAAGGATGTTATCCCTATTTGAAATTTTATTTATTGTCATGGAAAGGCAGTGTGGTCTCCGAAATTATCTACGTCATATTTATGAAGGGAAACACTAATGAAATATATGAATCATGTTTTATTTTTATTTTCTATCGCTGTTTTTGCATGGTTTAACCATGTTTTTCCATTTTCTGAATCAAATTTCTATTGCTGAGGACAAATGAAGTTCTTCTTCAGATGCACAGGCTACAAAACTAATTTAGGGGGGGATGAGGAGGAATGCTTTATGAGGAAAATTGAATGAAAAATACGAATCATTTTTTTTTATTTTCTGTTGCTATTTTTGCATGGTATAACTGTTTTTAATTCCTGATGATGATCACTGCATACGTGACTGAAATATCTAGTATTTTTGTGCAATTTTATCACTGTTTGTGAAACACTGTCTCTTAAAAGGATTTTATCCCTATTTGAACTTTTATTTATCGTCATGGCAATGTAGTGTGGTCTCCGAAATTATCTAGGGTTGGTTGGATTATTTAAGTTTTAATCTTGGCTAATCATACCAGAACACTGCTACTTTTCATTTGGTCGTTTCAAAGTTATGCCATTTTTAGAGCAATACCACATTTTCGTCAGTGTTGTCACTTCATTTCGAAATTAATTACGCAAAACTGATCTGTTAAATTTGAAAACGGTCTTAACCGTCAAAATTTGAACATGAATAACATGTTGATTCAGGAAAATTTAGGGCCTGTTTCAACTGTCCGAATTGCTACTAATAACTTTCTGCAAGCTAATGAAAATGGCCAGTTTGTCTGCTGCCTCGCTGTATTTTGCTCTTGGGAATATGCTGCAATTTGAGTTGAATAAGGTTGTTCTGAAGACTATCAGTTCTCTTATCGCCCTCAGGTCTGAATCAGTGGTACTAATATGGACATTACTGATGAGCTGAAGGGAACCTTTGGAATCTGAAAGCTACACTATTGTTGTGACACAACACTATTGCTGTTATACTATTGTTGACTACTTTTTATAGCCCTGAGTGCTCTTTAGTTATGATGAAATATGACCAGGAATCCTACTTGTAATATGTTAATATTTCACAATTTATTTTCTTTATGTAGCCTTCTATTTTACAAAAAGATTTAAAAACCGATGGCTTTTTTGTTTGTGTTGTACCTGTGTTGTTTTATGTCTAGAATAAAACAAATTGCAGCTTATTGAGTTCTGACGTCTAATAGTAAAACAATTAATTCAGTACGTTTCAATAAGCACTATTGAACGCAATATCGATAATTGTAATTGCCCGTTGAACGCCAAAAATTATCAAAATTAATCTTTCAAGGGCGATTAATTGCCCTTTCGTGAAATAATAATATGATACTTTGCGCACTAATTTCTCTGAATAATAGTGCACTGGTATGGGAAATAACGCACAATTAGTTGTTTTAAGAAATTAAAAATGTTTTTCTAGTTTCATATAGGCTATAAGAAGTACATTTCCCTATCAGTTTCACGTTTTCTATTGGTCCATTTCGGGAATTCCTTATTCCGAAAGCGTTTAATCCTTGCATCTTATCTCTTAAGCTTTGTTAATATATATCACACACAGTTGGAATCTAGTAAAGAACGAACCACAGTGAGTCTGGCATCTCTTAAATTAGACATCAGACCCCAGAAATCCAACTTTTCGAAAGACAAGTGCATTACATAATCTCTTGTCAAAAGATATGTGTGTTCTGATATCTTGTATATGAGGATGCATTTTTTGGGTCAAAATTTGCGTTTATAACATTATTATCTTTTGTTAGTAATTGTTGTCGGCCATGGATATTGGACCTTCCTATCAAATGAGCCCTTAAACAGCTCTCCATGTTGTTCCAGTGCCCCGCTAGCGGCGAAGAAAAAAAAAGTAAAGTAAAAAAGAGAAACATCTGTGCTACCCATGCAAAAAAGTGATTTTCTTTGTTCTTCAAGTCTGGGGGCCGTAACTTACCTGTGTGTACAGTGGCGATTTTAATGGTGCAGTTTTCAGTTCGGTCCGATACCGTTTTCGAGGGTTTTCAGGCTTTTTTTTTAATTCTCATGAATTTGTTTTCAGAATAATTTTTTTCCATTAAGATTAAACGAAATCATAGTTACAGCTTGTTTTTTCAAAAATTGTTTTAAATTTTTGGTTACTATGAGCCGTGGTTCGGCCCAATATCCTTGTACAAGTGTCATATGGTTGTATAAATTTTAACTGCGATCGCTGTGTTTTCAACTCTTATTCTCAATCCCACTCTCTTTGAATACTGCTTATTTAAAAATATTGCTTTTTTTTACTGATGGTTTGTATTTCCAGGTTAAGAGAATCAGCTCTAGACATGAAAAAGCACGAATCAAATTCAGGACAAAGTTCTAACTCTTCAGATGAATCATGCCTTCTACTAGATCCTCACAAGCCTACTCATCCCACTTCGTGAGTATTTATTTATCCTTGCTGTCTTGCAACTGTACAAAACATCTTTTCATGTCTAAAAATAGGGTTGTCAAAAAGGGTGAGGATGTGAGAGAGAGAGAGAGAGAGAGAGAGAGAGAGAGAGAGAGAGAGAGAGAGAGAGAGAGAGAGAGAGAGAGAGAGAGAGAGAGAGAGAGAGAGAGAGAGAGAGAGAGAGAGAGAGAGAGAGAGAGAGAGAGAGAGAGAGAGAGAGAGAGAGAGAGAGAGAGAGAGAGAGAGAGAGAGAGAGAGAGAGAGAGCGAGAGAGAGAGAGAGAGAGAGAGAAATTCATTTTTAATTGAAGACCAATATTCACAAAAAAATCATATCAAACGGACCTACCACGTGAAAATCTATACAGATTTGTTTGTGGCAGGACTCAATATTTTACTCACTTACTACATATATATTGCAGAAAAAAACAAAAAAAAAGAAAAAAAATGCAATTTTATAAATAAATAAAAAATTACAAATAAACCTCATGGGAACCGCGAACCAATACTTACAGAAGACAGTCCCCCTCCTTACCTATCCTTACTCATCAAGAAATTCTTTATCATATTTTTAAAAGAGGCTACACTCTCAGCCATCCTAGTGCTTTCCGGAAGACTATTCCAAACCGAAACACACACATGCCTAAATACAAAACTAGACCTAGCAGTGTGTCGTCTCTCGTGTACTAGGTCCGCGGAATTCCTTGTATCATAAGAATGGTACGCAGAATTCGATGATAAAACATCAAAAAATAATTAGTTGCTAGTTTATTTTAACACTTATACACGAAAATACCGGTCTGATAATCTATCAAGTGCCCAACGTTTAAAATATTAGAATGGCGATAACAATCCATTGTACATTCACATTTTTCAAAATCACCGAGCAGGCGCAATGCTTTATTCTGCGCAATTTGTATCCGTTTAAAATTTACAGCAAAATTACTAGCCCACACAGAACAACTGTATACAATGTAAGGATGAATAAGTGAATTATAAGGATGAATAGTGAATATGATTTTAAATATTATAATTTTGTTGGGTGCTGTTTGGAGGTTCGGTGGTTTTCGGGTCCGATAATTTGAGCTTTAATTATGATTTTTTTTTCTTTTTTTTTTTTTTTTGGTTTATTGATTTATTAGGACGGTTTTCTCCCGCACAAGCCTGCTTCAGGGAATCGATAATGTATACTTTATTTTTTAAATAAACCCAGTGTTACTTACTTATATAAAATTTTCAAAACTGAAACAGGAAAAACATGTTTGAATCTACGAATCAGCCCTAAATCCCGCTCAACTTTCACCGATACCATTTCACTATGTTTTTTTCCAATTTAAATTACAACCAATCTGAACACCAAGATACATTGTATTAAATATCTACTAAATTTCCGTACCATTAAAATTAACTAAACCAAAAACATTATCAATAACTCCAGTACGACTATCATATAATTAGTTTTACTCGTGTTCACTGCTAGCAACTAAGACTAGCAAAAACATTTAGGTTACGTAGCACTTTATTTGCTTTTGAAACAAGCTCACCCAAAGCATTTCCAGCAATCGTTATAGCTGTGTCATCCACAAAGGATAGAAATGGACAAATATACTAGTAATCGGCAAAAAGACTGTTAATAGACAAATATAGAACAAATTTTTGCCTTGACAACTCTGCTATCACCTTTTGGCAAAAAACACACAATAAGTCTCTTAAAAAATTGAGCTTTTCAACATGCTTTGGAAACATAACTAATTGCCATCCTCAGCAAAAACAAAAGAAATAATGATCCAAAACTCCTTGATAGAAAAAAGTTAAACAAATTCATAGCATGATGGATTGCTATAAATAACTACAGATTGGACTCTTAAGTCCCATTCTTATGCATGCTGCATAGGTATATGAAGTCTGCGGCTCAGAATAATAAATTCTCATGGTAATTTTGGAAATTAAATTTAAAAAATCTGCCACCTATAAGACTTGAACCCAGAGCTTCCTGCATTCTAGGCAGGGTGGCATATAGACATGCAAAAGACCACGGACCTTAGTCTTACCGATTGCTGATGTTTTTCCACTGCCATCAGCTGGCAGATGGTTTGGGAGTTGGGATCGAGTCTGAGCAATTTTTTATATTTCAGTGAAGGTTCTAAGTCTAGTTGTGTATTCTATCTAACCTTGGTGTGACGGCAGTGGTGGTTCAGATCTTTCTTGCGCCGTGACAAAATTTTAATTTCCCCCCCCCCCCCCGAAAAAATGACTCCAACCCTAAAAAAAAATCCCGGATACAGCCTTACCTACTAGCCTACATTATTTAGTTTTGCTCGTGTTTGATTACACTTATTCTTGTGACTTCTAGAGTTGGAAAACTTCCTTTTGTACTTCATGTCACTGAAAGAAGCCTATCTGTTTATGCAACGGATCTTCGCCTTCTCGACCTTCAAGAGAGGATTCTTTTCGAAAGCGTAAACAGGTGGCATTTTTGAATGCTGAACGATAAAGTCAGGAATCAGTGCTATTATAATGCTATATATATATATATGTATATATATATATATATATATATATATATATGTATATATATATATATATATATATATATATATAAATATATATATATATATATATATATATATATATATATATATATATATATATATATATATATATATATATATATATATATATATATATAATGTTTAATAATTTTAAATTTTATTATATAATATTATTATATAAATTGATAAGTTTTCGGTGCTTTATTAAATTAAATAAGAAAAACAAGTTTTTTAACTGAAAGTAAGCAGCAACGTTAAAACTTTAAACGAACAGAAATTATTCCGTATATGAAAGGGCTGTCCCCTCCTCAACGCCTCGCTCTTTACGCTAGTTTTTTATTGTTTAAAAAAAATAAGAGTTCTGAGAAAGTCAAACTTTAGCGTAAAGAGCGAGGCGTTGAGGAGGGGACAGCCCCTTTCATATACGGAATAATTTCTGTTCGTTTTAAGTTTTAACGTTGCTCCTTACTTTCAGTTAAAAAAAACTTTAGTTAAAAGAACGTTTTTGAATTAATGCAGGTTTTGATTTTGGCTCACCGTACATGAATAATTAAAACAAAATTTGCAGACTAATTTTACTTTTATTTGATTAAATGGCTTTCTCGAAACTTGTTTAGTTTTATTTACGAACGTTTTTATTAGTAATAAATATACGTAACTTACGAATTCTTACGTAACGAACTTCTATATTCATATATTTTAATACGTATATTAGGGGGCTCGCCCCCTAGTCAATACCTCGCTCTTTAAGCTAAAGCTCGAATTTTGTTCCAATTCTTTAAAAATGACCCGTTAATCACAAAGGCCGTTATTTAGAATAAATAGCTCTTATGAAATTACTAAAAAATCTTTGG
The DNA here is from genome assembly GCF_049724085.1 of Artemia sp. Qi Xiang Cuo. Taxonomy (NCBI): domain Eukaryota; kingdom Metazoa; phylum Arthropoda; class Branchiopoda; order Anostraca; family Artemiidae; genus Artemia; species Artemia sp. Qi Xiang Cuo. The sequence goes on from NW_028300704.1 coordinate 28,733, forward strand.
CATAAAGAGCGAGGTATTGACTAGGGGGTGAACCCAATCATACACATAATATTTTCTGTTCGTTTTAAGTTTTGATGTTACTCCTTATTTTCAGTTGGGAAACTTGTTTTTTTATATTTAATTTCTGATTTTTTTTTAAATAATGCTGGAAAATCCGGCGCCCCCTTCATAGCAATGTCCCTTCCCCCATGAAAACTTCTTTCATGGAAAGATCTTTCCAAATAACCCCCGACCCACCCACCCCCCTACTACTAGAAAAAATCCCCCCTGAAAACGTCTGTATACTTCCTATTAACCGATACTATATGTTAACATTTTGTAAAGTTTATAACTTTAGGCCCTTCCCCCGGGGACTTCGGCGATTAAGTCATCCTAAAGGACATAGTTATCATATTTTCAACCATGCTGAACAAAATGGTTATCTCAAAATTTTGATCAGGTGACTTTGGGGAAAAAATGAGCGTGGAAGGGGGTAGTGGCTCTCCAATCTTTTTGATTACTTAAAGAGGGCACAGGAACTTTTAATTTCCATTTAATTGAACCCTCCCACGATATTCTAGGACCACTGGGTCGATACGATCACCCCTGGGAAAAAAAACAACAAAAAAACAAATAAACACGCATCCGTGATCTTTCTTCTGGCAAAAAAATGCAAAATTCCACATTTTTGTAGGTAGGAGCTTGAAACCTCTACAGTATGGTTCTCTGATACGCTGAACATGATGGTGGGATTTTAATTAATGTTCTATAACTTTTAGGGGGTCTTTTCCCCTTTTTTCGAAAATAAGCCAAATTTTCTCAGGCGCGTAACTTTTGATGGGTAAGATTAAACTTGATGAAATTTTTATATTTGAAATCACAATTAAAATCTGATTCTTTTGATGTATCTATTGGTATCAAACCCGTTTTCTAGAGTTTCGGTTACCATTGAGCCGGGTCGCTCCTTACTTACAGTTCGTTACCACGAAACTGTTTGATAATAAGCTTTTCAACAATTGTGGTTTGACCCCTTTTCTGGGACTACTATGAAAGAACGGCTAAGCTGGTTGGACCACCCTTTACGGATGATTTATCTGGGGTAAAACGATAAACAGGATGTCATCGAATGGGGTGGGTGGGAATGGGGCCATAAGGGACGATTCAGAGTGAATTAGAACTTCGGGGAAAGATTAAAGAGTGAACCTTTCAATATATTTGGGTGTAAGAGAGTCATGCAGTGGCAACAGTGCTGTGTTGGCGTCAGGTGGCTTAATGTTCTAATGAGTTGTTAACAGTAGTATTAGTATTATAATGTCTTTTCTAGGAATTTGGACACATTGATTCACCTACTTAAAGGAAACATTGGGACAGGAATTTTAGCAATGCCCGATGCTCTGAAAAATGCAGGTTTAGTCCTTGGAACTGTGGCCCTACCAATTCTTGGGTTAATAACCACCCACTGTATGCACATGCTGGTAAGTATAACAAGCAAAAATCACTGGGCTAGTACAAAAACAAAAAAATAATAAAGAATAATTAATGAAGAAACATCTTATGTGTATAAACAGATTTGTATAATAACTAGCCTAAAATGCACTTTGATTTTCAACGTGCTTCGTGTCTTGAGGAGTCTCCCCCCAACTACCAGCTACCTAATCATGTATACTTCACGCTAAGAATTCCCTGTAATTAATAGGGGTTACTTTCGCCATAGCATCCAAATTACATGCTTATTCCAAATACATTGCTCCAAGAGGTTGAACTATCTCTCCACATTAATTGAAAACATCTCACACGAGACTTTGAAAATGCTATCCCTAAAAATTCACTTCTTGATGGTTCGTGCATACCCACTCCCCCACAAACTACCCGCGTACCTTCTACCTTCTCCCAATAACTTGTGGGAAACATACCAATATAACTATTAGTAGTACTGTGTATACCTTCTATATAATAACCCTTAATTTTGTGTGGATTGTTTTATCAGTATTTTTTCGACAAAAATATATACATCAAACAAATCTCTTTTATTGGTGATTCCAATTAAAATTCATCAAGTACAAAGTAATACATTAAAAGCTACGAGCCTGGTAAAATTTGCCTGATTTTCGAAAAAGGGGGAACCCCCCAAAACAGTCCAGTGATCTTAATGAAAATTACACATTTAGGTACAGCACATCAGCGAAGCCTATTGTAGAGGTGTTGCGCTCCCCACGCCCATCTACATACACCCATCTATAATGTAAAATTTTGTATTTTTATAGAGGGAGATTATCCTATTAAACTAATGGTTCTAGAAAGTGAGAGACGGCTCATTTAAAAAGAAATGAAAACTTCTAGTGCCCTTTTCAATCAGCCAAAAACATTGTGCCACAGCAGCATGGTGTTCTGCCATTTTTGTGGCACTAAACTATAATTTCGACCCAAAGAGGGTAAAGTTTTGAAATTTGAAATTAGAATTACTAGAATTAGAATTCTAGAAACTAGAAATTAGAAACTAGAATTAGTATTAGAATTACCAATCGACTTAGAATTACTGAAACAACTTTGTATTGAGCTTCTCAGTTGTAGATGCAGTAATACTGTATGGTGACGCATTCTTTCCAAAAGAGTCAATTAGTCTAATTAACATGAACGGTTAATTTTTTTTGGCTTTATTGTACCTAGTTGATTCACTTGATGTTTGATAAAATTGTGTACAATGGTGCATAATTTCGTAATGAGGAGGAGGAGACAGGTGGAAGGATTTATTGAGGAAGACAGGTGGGTCATTGCCCAGGTTGGAGGGGGGATGCCTAATACCCCAAGGAGTGGATTTTTACACCCAAATTTTATGGCTCTCCATAAGCATTAAATAAATATAGGAAAAAGTCTTGGGGGGAGGGGGGTATTCATTAATCCCTAATCTATGTTAATTTTGATTAAGCCTGATATAGGTGCTGCGGGGTGATAGCTCCCTTGTTATTGCAGAAGAATATTTTCTTCTTCAGAGGTGGAGCGGCACCTTGAGTGTCACCACGAAATTTCTCATAAGGGGGGAAGCAGTTGTTGAGGAGCTTTTTTTTTTATCGATGTTTAAGTTAAAATATTGGGTTAAAATATATGTTTTTTTTTTAATTAATTTTTTTTTTTTTTACATTGAACAGTTATGTGGCAATGAGCTGTAACTGTAAGTTAGGAATGACTTATGATTACAGTAATCACAACTTTAGAAAAAAATAGTTTGATTGCAACATATACATTAGAAGAATTGGCTTTTCATGATAGTCCCTAATACACAATATCCGTTAAGTTTAAAGTCACGTAACAAAAGTTACGAGACTGAGAAGATTTGCTCAAAAAAAAAATTGCAACTGTGATTCTCAAATTAGACTCAGTTTGAAATTCGTCTAAGCTAATCTTCTGCATGGGCGCTAATCAGGGGGGGAGGAATTTCCCTCCCCCCAGACTTTGAAAATACCTTCTTATTTCTATTTCATAGCAATTTTCTATTTTATCATAGCTAACTGGTCATTCCCTCTCCCTTACAATCCCTGCCCCCTGCCGGCGCCACTCATCTTCTGCCATTCATTTTTTTTTTCCAAATTCATTCGATGCCTTTAATAACTATTACAACACAAAGCAGCTAAGTGCCAGAGAGGTCCGGGAACAATTTCAAAAACGATCAGAAATAAAAAAAAAACAAGTTTTTTTTCAGATTACAATAAGCAGCCACTTTAAATTGTAAGACGAAAAGAAATTATTTCGTATATGAGGGGGACTTCCCCCTCCTGGACCCCCGCTCGTTGTGCCAAAGTTTTGTTGTGGTTTAAAAATACTTCTTATTCCAACTAAGACAAAAAATTTGAAATTCAGCGTAAAGAGACAGGGGCTCATAAGGGGGAAACCCCCCTCCTTGTATATGGAATTATTTCTGATTGCTTTAAGTTTGAATTTCGCTCCTTACTTTCGTTTTAAAAAACAACAACTTGTTTTTGTCATTTAATATGTTCAGGGACGAATGTGGCGGTATGACCTTTGAAACTTAAGGGATATGGGATAAGGGATAAGGGATATATTATTGTCCATAGTTGTAAGTCGATTGACTGTCAAGGAATTATCACTTGATAGCATTTTAGCTCTGTTCTCGCCCAAAATTTTGATTCTTGGCACAAGATGGCAAAAATCAGCACTTTCCTACATTTTTATCTCTTTTGTTACGTAAAAAGGGCACTAGAACTTTTGATTTCCGTTCGATTGAGCCCTCTGCCGTTATTCTACTACTGCTTTGATATGATCACCTCTGGAAGAAAACAGCAACAAATAAACCCACACATGTCATGAAATTTCTTTGCGAAACGTCAAATTTCGTGTTATTGCCCTTATAATCTTTAAACCTTTGCAGTAGGGCTCCTGGCCATGCTTAGTATGATGCTGCAATTTTTATCAAGGTCGTACCCGTTTTAAAGGACGCCTCTCCCATTTTTCTTAAATTGCTCAAATTGTCTTGGGCTCTTAAATTTTGTGAGTAATTTTAAATTTAGTAGTCTTTATATATTTGAAATCACCCTTAAAAGGATATTTATTTTTCTATATTTACTGTTATCAAAATCATGTTTGGGTTGTACCAAAAGAGTTTTAGTTGGGGGCCTACCAAAAGAATGAAGGCGTTTTTCTAATCCTCTCAAATAAGGGTTTGTTTTTTACACGCATTTTTAAGACCAGTTTACCAGTTGCAGAATTTTGTTTTCAGGAAAAATAGTTTTTACCTGCATTTTTAATATCAATTACAAGTCAGAGAAATATTGGGGGGGGGGGGGTCAAACAGGGTAAACCCCTCCCTTCTTTCCTTTATACAACCCTGGCTGTAGGTTATCTTATACCGTTTTTGTTTCTTTGGTTTTTCATATATATATGCTATACTATTTCAGATTGATACGGCACAACTCTTACGTGAGAGATTTAATACCGGCCCGCTTGGTTATGCTGATGTTGTTGAAGCGGCATTTCAAGCTGGACCAGCACCCTTAAAACGATTTTCAACTTTTGCTAGGTATCTATTGCTGTTAATATTTACATTATTCTTTTTGTTATTTTGGGCACGAAAAGTACCTTCTCATTTATTTTCTCATTATTCTTAGTGTTTGTTATTTATTTACTATTTATTCTGTGGCAGCCGATGGATTGATCTCTGCTTGCCGTTACGGGCCCCAGGGTTCGAACCCAGCTGCCGCAAGGTTGGGTAATAGGCTTATTATATTTCCTTGTGAAACGTCTGCATTTGTCGAAACCCTATGCGCCGTCAGTGACTCTGGCGGATCTTTATCATTTTTTATTCTGGATGCCATTATTATTATTATTATTATTATTTTTTTATTGTTACTTAGTTGCTTATTTAATTTATTGTCATTTCATTTACGTTTTTCTGATCATTATTTATTTGTCATTATTGTTTTTATTATTACTCTTACTTTGGGGTGAAATGTACCTTTTGATTTAGCTTATTTTAATATTATTGTCATTTATTTATTTTTGCTACTTGTATATTTGCTTTATTGTTATTTGTCACTTATATTACTTTATATGTTGCTACTTATTTATTTATCATTACCCTTGTTGTGGCTATTTGTGTCTTGGGAATGAGGTGTACCACATTCGATTCAAAACGGGAAAATGGTCAAATTACCTAGCAAAACGGAAATTTTAAGAAACTGTTCTTAACTCTCCAATACCAATTACTGATATGCAAGGCCTAGCAGAGGGATTTCGCTGGATCTTGACTCTTGTGTCCCCTAATCTGCCCCTCTCCCCTCTCCCTCTCCCCTCCTGGTATTACAATATTTACGGATTTACCATTGACTGAAGTGTGTAGTCAGAGAGATAATTAATCTATTCAAAAAACTAGGAACAAAATTTATGTAAAAATTAAAAATATAAAAAGTCTCTACGGCTAAAATGTGCAATAAATACCTCCATAAAGCGATCAAGATACAAAAACTAAAAACAAATTGGAAAGAGATAGAGAAAAAGTTAACATGAACAAACACTCCAAATAGTGGGAAAGGAAGCTGAAAAAAATACCATACTAAGAAAATATAAATGGACGGGATGGAGAAAGAGAGATGCCTGTGATTGTCCCATCCCCTTCTGTTTATTGGGGTGTTTCGTGAAACAGACTGGGATTATTTTAATCGGAACCTACCCATCTATAATACAATCTCAGTAAGTCTGCATTACATACATGATTCGCTTGCGCGATTCAATTTCACTTTTTCGTTTTGAATATATTCAGCATAGTTTGTAGTCCCTACTGGCAGTGCTTATATCCGTTGTATGGCCCTCCAGCCAGGAAAGGAAACGAGAAAACGAAACCAGCAGAAATTAACATAAGTTGGGCGCAAAACCCCTATGCCTTCCCAAGGCCAGAACAAAATTTGCACTTTACTGAAAAAATATAAATGTTTTTACTTTTATAACTTTAATATATCAAATAAAATTAGCATTTTGATTACTAAATATCAGTATATTATATTAAACTAAAATGTACATTCATTTGTATTTTTTTCAGTAAAGTGCAAATTTTGTTCTGGACTTGGGAAGGCATCGGGGTTTTGCGCCCAACTTATATTTCGTTTTGTGTTTGACTCGGTTAATTATTGTAATTTCTGTTCGTTTTGGGTTTCTTTTATTTATTGATGCTGATTTGTGGTAGTTTCACGCTTGGTAGAATATTTGATTTATTTTTGCTCATTTTTTGTTTAATGGAGTTCTTTAATTTTCTTTGAAAAATATATTTTGCGGAAAAAGTTTTTTAAATTAATTTCTGTTCGTTTTAAATTGACATAGTCTTTTCAGGGGAAAAAAAATTAATACTTTAAATCTTTTCGTTTTTTAAGACTTTATAGTTTGGCCTGCTATTTGTATGCTAGAGAAAAATTTTCTGCAATTTTCAACAACATACACCCTTTTAAAAATCTGGACACAAACAGTACTGTTTAATTTAGTTTCATACCTTCTCTAGTTGACCTGAAATGGAGAACTTGATACCATTCGCGAAAAAATCTGTTTACTTTCTTTGATAGCTTGGATACACTTACGCTATTTTGATTTGGTTAAATTTTAACAGCAGAAATGGGAGGGTTGCCGTGAGAGGGTGGGCGTGGGTGGGTGGGAGTGGAAGGGGGATTAGTTGCCCTCAAATCACTTTCGACTATTAAAAAGGGCATCAGCCCTTTCTATTTTCAATCGAATGAGCCCTTTTCGAAGTCCCCACAACAACTCCTTCGATACGAAGTGCCCTGTTCTAAACAGCAACAACAGCAAAAAATAATACATTATATCACTTCGATCTTTACTATAAAAATGGCAATCCTTCCAATCGCTTTCGACTATTAAAAAGGGCACTAGGCCTTTCGATTTCCAATCGAAATAGCCCTTTTGGAAACGACAACGCTTTTTATAAACACCTTATATGCCCCCAGGGCATAAATTACAATCCTTACACTAAGGTCTGTTAGGGTGGTTGTCATTCTCTAAGACCGAATCACTTTCGACTATTAAAAAGGGCACAAGCCACTCCAATTTCCAATTGTATGAGCGCTTTTCGAAGTTACTACGACAACTTCTTCGATACTAAGTACCCTGCTCTAAAGGAAAAAATTAATAAATAATACACTGTACCAACATCGTTCTTATATGCCCCCAGGGCATAGCATAAAACCCTTGCCCTGGGGATTGTGGGGGAGTGTCCTCCTCTTTACTTAATCCCCGTTTCTTGTCTCGTTCTCAAGTTTCCCCGTTCTTTACTTAGGCAGCGCGATCATGCTATCTATAATTTATACAACAACTTTCTATATGAACCTTATATGCCCCCAGGGCATAACTTATACCCCTTGCACTGAGAGTTCTGAGGGGATTATCATCCTAAAAGACATAATTTTCAGAACGTTCAACTACGTTGAACAAAATGGATATCTCAAAATTTTGATTGGATGGGTTTTGGAGAATGGTGGGCGTGAGAGGGGCGTTAGTCGCCCTCCAATCACTTTCAACTATTAAAAAGGCACTAGCCCTTTCAATTTCCAATTGAATGAGCCCTTTTGAAGTTTCTACGACAAGGCTTTCAATAAAAACTTTATATGCCCCAGGACATATCTTACAACCCTTGCCCTGAGGGCTCTGGGGGGAGCGGTTGTCATCCTTAAAGATCTAATTTCCGAAACTTTCAACTACGTTGAATAAAATGGCTATCTAAAAATCTTGATTGGATGTGTTTTGGGAAAAGGTGGGCGAGAGCGGGGGATTAGTTGCCCTCAAATCACTTTCGACTATTAAAAAGGGTACTATCCCTTTGAATTTCAAATCGAATGAGCCCTTTTTCAAGTTTCTACGACAAAAATTTCAATAAAAACCTTATATGCCCCCAGGGAAGAAATTGTAATCCTTGCCCTGAGGGTTGTGGGGGAGTGTCCTCCTCAAAAATATATTTTCTGTCTGGAAATCAACTACGCTGAACAAAATGTCTATCTCAAACTTTTTATTGGATGTGTTTGGGGGAATGATGGGCATGGGGGGGGCTAATTGCCCTCCAATAACTTTTGACTATTAAAAAGGGCACTAGCCCTTTGAATTTCCAATCGAATGAGCTTTTTTGAAGTTTCTACGACAACGGCTTCTTTAAAAACCTCATATGCCCCCAGGGCATAACTTAAAACCCTTGCCCTGAGGGCTGTGGGGGAGTGTCCTCCTCAAAAACATATTTTCTATTTGGAAATCAACTATGCTGAACAAAATGGCTATCTCAAACTTTTGATTGGATGGGTTTGGGGAAATGATGGGCGTGAGGGGGGCGAGTTGCCCTCCAATCACTTTCAACTATCAAAAAGGGCACTAGCCCTTTGAATTTCCAATCGAATGAGCCTTTTTTGAAGTTTTTACGACAACGACTTCTAGAAAAACCTTATATGCCCCCAAGGCATAACTTAAAACCCTTGCCCTGAGGGTTGTTGGGGGGTGTCCTCCTCAAAAACATATTTTCTATCTAGAAATCAACTACGCTGAACAAAATGGCTATCTCAAAATTTTGATTGGACGTGTTTGGAGGAATGATGGGCATGGGGGGGGGGGGCTATTTGCCCTCCAATCACTTTCGACTATTAAAAGAGTACTACCCCTTTGAATTTCCAATCGAATATATGCTTGGGGAAATGATGGGCGTAGGAGGGGCTTGTTGCCCTCCAATCACTTTTGACTATTAAGACTCCAAGTTCCAATTGAATGAGCCCTTTTCGAAGTTTCTACGACAACTCCTTCGATACGAAGTGCCCGGGTGAAGAAAAAAAACACATTGTGCTCACATCGTTCTTTACTTAGGCAGGGCTGGCGCGCTGCCCATGATGAAAGTCAAAAACTGATCTCCAGGTTTACCTAAGACTAAAAACAACAAAATTTAAAAGAGAAAATCTATAAAAAAGCTTTTATCAGATCATGCAGAATAAATACACCATTCAGTAATACATACATACATACAATAAAACATCCGTGCATAGATAATTTCGGAGATCACACTGCTTTTCCATGACGATAAATAAAAGTTCAAATAGGGATAAAGTATTTTAATAGACAGCGTTTCACAAAACAGTGATACAATTTCACAAAAAATACTAAATATTTTGGTCACATATGCAGTGACCGTCATGAGTAGTAAAACTCGGATGAATTTATAATTTTTTGCAAAATTTATCACTGTTTGTGAAACACTGTCTATTAAAAGGAGTTTATCCCTATTCGAACTTTTATTTATCAACATCCGTGCAATAATACATACCGTGTATAAAAAGCAATTGGGTACTTTTATCAGACGTATTAATATTAAATAATAATAGCATTACGGAGGAGGATTGGTCAGGTTTTTTTTCTGCCATTGGAAAAATTACAAGTTTTAAGACTAAATATGAAAGAGAACGGCGGTTAGGACATGTTTTGTCACTATTCAAGGATGGATTTCTGTTATTCGTTTGACCACCCCCACACTCATTCTCAGTGTTCACAAATTGTAATTTTTCTGGGTAGCAGGAAAAAATTTTTCCCTTTTTTTGCTCTTCAGTAAGTTTTGCTAAATTGTTAATTAAGTAAAAACTTTACATAAAACTGAGGCATTTTTCATGTTTTATTATCGTTCCATTTGTTCTTTATTATTCTTATCATTGGCTGTCTTATCTTGCGAAGCAAAATTTTTATTCTTGGGATGTTTACTTAAAAGAAAAAGAAAAAAAGAATTAGCGCAATTTCAGAAGGCCATAAATGCAAAATAAAAAGCAGTTCTTTTTATCTTAAAGAAAAAACTTCCTTTCTCTGAAAGTAATATATCCTTAAATACCAATTGTCTGTCTTCAGGGAATCACTGATGATGATGGTAAGAACACCCTTCCTGAAGAACAAAAAGCTAAAAAAAAAAAATTAATCCCTCCAAAACATAACATAAGGAATTGCCAAGGTTTTGTTGATTCATTGTGTGTAATTTCAAAATCGTCAGGAAAAATTATTTATAATTAACGAAAGGGTATTCCCCTTTGAAGCGATTTTCTTTTGTAACGTAGTTTTACTAGTAACTCCAATGTAAATAAAAATTATATGTTGGGAATCTCAATAAATTGAAAATTTGTTCTTAACAAAATATTAAATCTCGAATGTCACTGGCTTAAAATTATTCTTGGCGTATTTTTGTCAAATTTTCTTCTTCTTCTTCGCCTTTCAGTCATTATGTATAGTCAGTAGGGTTTTGTTTCCTTTTTTATTGACTACATTGAATTCAAACGGACATAACGAGCCTTATAAAAGCCCCAGAGGAATCACGCGACACAGGTTTTTATTTGTGAAAACGTGTTAGCTAATCCATCATATTATATTATATGTAATAATATTTATTAACGCTAAAGCTTTTATGGGCTATGGCTGAGTCACAAGTTCGAACCTTAAAACGTACAGGGATTAGGAGGTACAGTTGGGGGGCTGCCGCCCCCCAAACCCCCGCTTCCGTATATGAAAGGGGCTGTGCCCTCCTCAACGCCTCGCTCTTTACGCTAAAGTTTTTATTGCTTAAAAAAAGAGTTGTGAGAAAGTCAAACTTTAGCGTAAAGAGCGAGGCATTGAGGAGGGCACAGCCCCTTTCATATACGGAAGCAGGGTTTGGGGGGTGGAAGCCCCCCAACCGCACCTCCTAATCCCTGTATGTTTTAAGGTTCGAACTTATGACTCAGCCTCTTTAACTCTTTAGAAAACGTAGTTTTTTTCAAATAATTTCTGGACGTTTTTGTACAGTTTATTACTTATTATTGCTTGACTAACTGTTAGCTGATCGTGTCAGGAGTTAAAGTTGGGGGCTGCCGCCCCCCAAACCCCCCGCTTTGGAAGATTTTTGTGTTAAGGCTTTTAATTCCTGAATACTGAAATCAAATGCACAGTAAGATTTTCTTTTTTCAACTTTTCTTCGAGCATGTGGGTATACGGCATGTTATCTTGGTTTATATCAATGACTTGGCTTTTATTCTTGGTTTATATCAATGACTTACGATTTTCTGTTTTGGATTTGTTAGATAGTGCACATTCTGATTGTAGGGTGATTATTCCTAGTTTTGCAGATGATACCCATTTTACTGCCGCAGCAAAGATTTAATAGAGATAATGAGAAGAGGTATGTTAAGCATTGATATGTGGATGAGAGTGAAGAAGCTATTATTAAATCATAGTAAATGAGGTTTTAAGATGTATGGTAGATCATCAAATTTTTACCCTTGGGCTGTGGCTGTGCACAAGGAAAATTGTGTAATTAATTGTAAAAGTAATGAATGATAAAATGTTCTTATTGTGAATGAATGTCTTATTTTTAAAAATAATATTTCTTTTATTAATAATAAGATTGCAAGAAATGCTGGAATGTTGAGAAATTTAAAAAATATATTACAGGATTCTATTTTGAGATTGATATATTTTTCGTTAGTTTACCCGTATTTAGTATATTGCGTGAGTATATGGTCTAGCACATTTTCAGTGCATTTGCAGCAGTTACGTGTGGTACAAAATATGGCACTGCGAGTGTTGTCCGGAGATAATCGGAGAACCTCGGTGAGACCCCAATATGTACAGTTAAATATTATCCCTGTGTCAGGTCTTGGAAAATTTTACCATGGGTTATTTATGTTTAAATATTTTTCTAATTTGGTTCCCAAGTGTTTTTTAAATTTATTTATTTCTGGTGATGATGTACACAATTATCCTACTCGTCATGCTAGAGATATACGGACACCTCAAGTTACTAGTACTAGATCGCTATTTTGAATACGTCATGTGGGGCCAGTTGTCTGGAATAATTTGCCTGTTTCTTTAAAAAGTTCAGCGAATCTATGTGAATTCAGTCGGGACCTTAAAACCCTTCGTCTCCATAGGTATGAATTTGTATGAATTTGTTTAAAGGGTGGTATAGTTGAGTCACTCTCAGGTTTGCCCAGAACCTGTTTTTCCCGTTTTTCCTATATATTTTTATTTTTTTTTGTTTCGTTTATTTATTATTTATGGGATGGCGGCGGGAAGTTTTGGAGTATGTGAAGTGTTGATTTTTGGTTATTGCGACCAGGAGCCGAGTGAGTGTAGGATTTTCATTTTTTCTTCTTTTTTTCTTTCTTTCTTCTTTTTCTCTTTTTTTTTCTCTTCTTTCTCTTTAGTATGTTATTATAAGTGTTAATTTTAAGAGGCTAAATACTTCTGAACAAGCTTTAGGTTATGGAAGGTCATTTGTTTTTTTTGCGTTGTGTTGTTTTTAGAATAAAACCTTATCTTATCTTATCAAAGCAGTGGAGACTTACCTGTTAACGAAAAAAAACAAGCAACAATCCTAAAATGCTTTATTTTAATACTATTAAAACCTTTTTTATGAATGACGTAGTTCCGAGACGAATGCCGATGCAAGCTCTTGGCGGCATTCGTCTAACATGGGCTCTTATGGGAAAAGCGAGGTTTTTCGTAAATGTAAATTCGGGGGATGATTTTTTCGGTCTGAAAATATCAAAAGGCCCTAACAGGTCGAATTCCGCTTCGAATAGTCCTCATTCACCCGGATCCGTTGCCAACCGTGGCCTGTAGGCGTGGCTAACAAAAAAAAAAAATTTTTGATGAACATTAAGTTGGTTTTTGGAAAACAGGGAAGGAGTGATTGGATTGAGCTGAAATTTTGAGGATAAGCTCCCAGGTCCCAGGAAAACTTATCCTCTAAATTTCAACCTGATTGGACAACATTAAAAGCTGGCTGTGGGGGGAGGGTCAAAACTTCCAGCCCACTTTCCCCATGAAGATAAAGTCGGAGGGGGGGTGAAATTTTTCATGTTTCTTAGTTTGAGCTTAGGCTACAAAATGCGATCACCGCCGTATCTCTGCGACCTCTAGGACCGGAAATCGCTTAACATTATGGTGGGTCGCCTCTTTCAAGAGGCACAAGTGTGCCTCCTTGACGATGCCATTCCCGAATTTCCTGGTTCTCTAAAACAATACTTACTTGTTTGGTTACCATCCCCACCCCCTCTCCCCCTTCTAGCCTTAATCCCTTCCGGTCATTCCACTGCCCAGCTTCTCCACAACTTCAAAAATATATCTTACTTGGCTTATTTTATTAGTTTAAATTTGTGTATATTAATATTTGTTTAAACATGAATCTTATTGTTTCTTATTAATCTTAACTGTGAAAATGAAATCTGATCCGTCTAATTAGTTAGGTGGAAACTTACACAACAAAATATATTGTAAAAAAAAAATTCGGAAAATATGGTTCAATTTCTTATACAAATACCTCTATATGTAGTTTTGTGGTTTTTGGTGTAAAGGGTGCTAAATTTAGAAAAAAAGAAATGAGGAAGTTCGAAAATATGGCACCAAACGGCTTGAGAAAGGTGTAGCTTTCCTTTGAAGGGGTAGTTGTCTTTGGAAATCAATAGATGTTAATGTTTGAATTTTTACTGACGAACAACGTTGTCAAATGTAGTTAAATGGTTTTGCTTATTTATTTTCACAGTTGAACGTGGCAACACTGATGAAAATGCAGTTACTGCTCTAAAAACCATAATTTTAGTAATTAAACTTAGAAAACCGCAGTTCTCAGGTTTGTGTAGACCTAAGATAAGTCAATGGGTAAAAATGTGTTCTTTTATGTTTATGTCGTCGGCACTTCAACGATTTTAGATTCTTCACCTTAATATGTACTTTCTCTTTTAGGAGAATTTTGAACATATTCCTTTGCATAACTCAGTTAGGATTCTGTTGTGTGTATTTTGTGTTCGTTGGGACAAGTAATAAACAGGTAATAATTCTTTTTATTTATTTATTATTTACTTACGTAGTATTTATTTTATTTATATATTATTGTATATATTTACTATTTTGTGTATATGTTTAATATGTTTTTACATAGTTTATTATATTTGTTTATCTCATGTACTTTATTTGTATGTTTGTTTTGTATGATAAATAATTTTATGCATTTAAATATATTACTTATCTATATATATATATATATATATATATATATATATATATATATATATATATATATATATATATATATATATATATATATATATATATATATATATATATATTATATATATATATATATATATATATATATATATATATATATATATATATATATATATATATATATATATATATGTACTTTTCATAATTGATTGTTTGTTTTTTTACTTTTGGTTCGTGATATCATACTAAAATTTCTGAGATAATGGTCATTACCAACCAAAACTGGCCTAAAAAAAAAATCAGGAAAACCGGATAGGGCACTAAACATTGGATGTCCTTCGGAGCAGTACCCAAGCCCTCTGAAGAGCTTATGTCTAGAGTACAAAACTAGTTCCGTCTATCGAGCATAAATTTCTCTATGCTTTGAAGTATTCAATTAAGGGGACCAGCTAAGGATTTTGAAAATTGACAGCTTCTCAGTATAGCCATCTAAACTTTAATCACTAGAAAATAGATGGCACTACTGAGCCATTTACTGGTAACCACCATATAGCTGCTAAAATAATGCTTGAAGCTCTAGTTGGTAGCAGTGTTGGCAACGCTGTACAGTTGTACCGTTCGAGGTCCTAGTACTGTTGTGATACACTTGGACGTTTCATGGTACAATCCAAAATGTATGGTACATTTCAGTAAACTTGGGAACATCTTCAAAACACCTGTTAGGGATTTAAGAAAAAGAAAACAATTTTCTTTGACGTGACACAAAAAGAAATCTCTGCAAATTTCAAACTAATCATCCCATGAGAAATAGCACTCAGAATTAGTGTCTGAGGGAGGATGAAGATATTATTAAAAGCAAAAGGTTGCTTGCCTTTCAGTTTTATCCTATTATTTTGTCTGTGAAGAGGAAGCTGAGCTATAATGCTGCAATTGTGCTACAAAGAATCTTTTGGGTACAACTGGGTCAGAAAAGTAATACAACTTATCTCGAAGCGTTGGCAACACTGTTCGGAAGATAGTGTAAATAAGATAATACCCGTGGAACAATAGCCTAGCGGTTATATGTGAAATGATAGCCTACTTAAAGTGCATTCAGTTTGAAATGACGAGTAAAGAGTAGACAGGAGTAATAAATACAGAGGAGTAAAGTAGGATTGAAAGGTATTGGTTAAGAAAAAATATTTTTACCCCGGATTCAGGGAAGTCAAAACACAAAAATCTCGAGATTTTTTATTCAGTCGGATTGAGTATTTATTTATTTTCTTCATTTTATTATTTATTACATTTATTTTTTGTTACTAAAAAAAACATTTATTATTATTATTATTTATTTTTTTATTATATTACTGTTTTATTTTATTATTATTTTATTTAAAGCAGTAAATTATTTTATTGTTATTTTTCGTATCTACGAGGTGTGGCTGTAAAATAACAAGACTATTTCTGCAAAATTTCTCATTTTGAATTGATCCGTCTTTAGTTATCAACACCTTCAATATACACCCCTCCTCGATCCCTAGAGCGCTTCATGCAAATTTCCCATGGTTCAAAACAGTACAGGAAGTCTTTTCTTGATAGCTCCTTCATGACAAGTGCCGCGTTTTCTTTTAAATTTCTTTCGCAGAGGGGGGGGGGGCTATTTTACTCTCTAGGGAATATCACTTGCTAGTATTTGCGTTCAAATCTGGAAAATTAGGCATCCACGTTTCCTAAATCCTATATTTAGGGGCTACTACATGAAGTATGTCATCTTCTTTGGGTATTATTATGAAAATTAGCCTAAAATCTATAGGCTACAGACAATTTTAATATTTATGAGTCAAACCTCTAATTCAGTCTAGAGACAGGAAAAATGTGAAATGCCATTCCTAGATGTGTGTTCGTTAAAAGTTGTGAAATGCGTAAAGTATAATCCTTAAAAATAAATTTAGACTCCTGGGTGTCCCTTATCCCATAAATGCCAAAAATATATAGAAATCAAGATATTATATAAGTTTAAATGATATGATCATGACTTATGCAGTACGGGATAATACTAATAACTCACTATAGCACCAAGCCGCCGGAGATCAACACAGCTGTGCACGCTCCTCCTCCATTCCTATCAATTCGAAGCTACCCTCTTTACACCCTCCCAAGTAGTTCTTATTTCCTTTAAATCTTTTATTACGACCTCTTCCCACCGCATTTTGCGACGACCTGCTTTTCGTTTGGTTCTAGCTAGATGGATGGCTAAAATGGACGGTATTTGATGATCTGTCATCCTTCATCCGTAAAATGCTGGGATAGGTAACTTTATGTAGGAATTGGAAATGAATGTAGATAATTTCGGAGACCACACTGCCTTTCCATGACGATAAAATAAAAGTTCAAAATAGGGGTCATCAGAGTTTTACTACTGACGACGGTCACTGTATATTTGACCGAAATATCTGGTATTTTTGTGAATTTCTATACACTGTCTATTAAAAAGGATTTTATCCCTATTTTGAACTTTTATTTTATCGTCATGGATGTTTCTTTTAAAAATAAGGATAATGGTTATTAAAATGATTAGTATAGTTTGTCTTTATAAGCAAGAGCTAAATCATATTCCTATGTTTATAAACATGTAAATTTATATTTAATTAATATATTTATATATTAAAATGTAAATTTATATATTTAAATTAATTATATATTTAAATTAGTTTAATGTAAGTATATATATTTAAACGTATAGGTTTCAAAAGCAAATGGAATGTAAACGTGACGAGATGTCTCACTGTAGAAAAGATTATTTGTAAATTGTCAATTTTAATAAAATTACAAAAAAAAACTCTAAACCTTAAATATTTTTTTGAGAGTTTCTTGTATAGCGTTTTTGTGTTTTTTTCTGAAGACTTTTGAACTGTTCTTGTCTATCTGTGCACATTTAAACCTGCTTGATAATATTCTTCATCGGTAGGCTTTTTTTATGATTATTATTCTCTTTTCAATGTCCTTTGCTTAAAAATGAAATATATGAGCCAAATTAAAAACTTTTAATGCAAATGTTTTGACGGGAAGTAGAAAGGGAAGAAGGTTATGCGCTGCTGGGATAGGTGATTTTTAAGGGGAAATTGAAAGATATTTCTTCTAAAAGTCTGGGCAATGTTCATTAAAATTAGTCTACACATATTAATTTTAATTAATTAATTAACTTGCAAATCTTATTATTAGTTTTTAATTAACTTAATGAAAATCGGCGGTGGCATACAACTTTTATTGCAATTAATTTATTTTAATTTAACTTAATAAAATAAAAATGTCGAGTCATGGTGGTCATTAAAACTTGTTTTAGCTAATGAGTTTTAATTGATTAATTAAAATTTGTTGTTTAATTAACTAAAATAACCAATTTTATTTAATAATTGAATTTGATTAGTTTAATTTACATTAAGAAAATAAAATAAATTAGATCATTACTAATCCTTATTGAGCCTCCATTTTCCAGGTGTGCGACCGTTACTTAATTGACATAGATTTGCATTGGCACATGGCAATTTTACTTCTCCCAATGATCTTTCTGAATCTAGTCAGGAAATTGAAATATTTGGCCCCAATATCTTTATTTGCAAATTTTCTGCAATTTGGTGCTTTGGCTGTTATATTTGTATATTTAGTCAAAGATCTACCAGACGTTTCGGAACGCAAATCGTTCGCTTCTTGGTCAACACTTCCACTGTATTTTGGTACAGCTATTTATGCTTTTGAAGGTATTGGCATGGTGAGTGAGCTTTTTTTGCTTTTGTTTTTCGTCATTTACCAAATGTGTTCTACGAAAGACCGAATATCGTTCTAAAATTTGTAGAATTTGGCCCTTTCGCTGTTATATTTGTATATTTAGTCAAAGATCTTCCAGATCTGTCAGAACGCAAATCGTTCGTCTTTAGTCAACATTTTCGCTGTACCTTTGTAAGGCTGTTGATGCTTTGAAGGTTCTACGAAAGGTACTGTCGGAGATTTTTTATTCTTTCTTGTTTCATTTACTAAAGTAGCTCTACCAAAATCCGTATACTACTAGATAAATGGGGCGAATCTCCAGCATTTTCATTTAGGGGGGGGGCAAGAGCGGTCCACATCCGGATAGTCAAGGAGCATGAGATATATAGTAATTTTTTCCAAATTATTGGGGGATCAACTGCCCCCTTGCCCCCCCCCAAATGACGCCCCTGCTAGATACGAAACAATGGCAACATTACATGGAGACGACTTCGATCCCCCTTGTGCCAAATTGTTAAGCTTTCTCTCGACTTTTAAGTCAAACCTAACTACATTGGCAACATTACATGGAGACGTACTTCTGCATCCACAGACAATACGCATGGAAGTTGCTTCACAGCGTTCTCTCGAATACCTTAATTTAAGATCTATTAGTTAAGGTCATCTAATTGTTTTAATTGCAAGTTAAGTCAAAAGGCATTTCTGTCACTACTTCACCTATTGTTTTGCATTGC
Organism: Artemia sp. Qi Xiang Cuo; assembly: GCF_049724085.1. NCBI lineage: Eukaryota > Metazoa > Arthropoda > Branchiopoda > Anostraca > Artemiidae > Artemia > Artemia sp. Qi Xiang Cuo. The sequence continues at coordinate 47,692 of NW_028300704.1, forward strand.
AAGATTGAGAATTTAGAGGAATTCAAATACTTGGGTAGCTCGATGGTTGCGATAGGGAAATAATAATCGAGAAAAAAAACCTTATACCACTCGGCTCAATCATTCCACTTTTGCATCACCGAGTATGGATGCCTCTTGTGTTCTGATATTCCGAAAACGTTGTTGGCACCACTCCAAAAGATCCAGAATATATTAATATGGAATAAAAAGAAAGAAAAGGCCATTAAAAAACAACAAATTATTGACCGAACAATTTAATAAGAGGGTGGTGGGAGGATGATCGCTTATCAAATCGAAAACCTGGGGAGTTCTTTCTCCCCAGTCTTACAATTTTTTTTTTATTTGTTTTTTTAGAATTTTTATATAAGCTTTGTTTTATAATAAATTAATTAAACTTTAATTTTAATTATTTCTTATATATATATATATATATATATATATATATATATATATATATATATATATATATATATATATATATATATATATATATATATATATATATATATATATATATATATATAATATAATTATATATAAATAAATAATTATATATTTATAATTATTAACTTATTTAATTATAATAAATTAATTCAGAAACCCTGGCACAGTCTTAACTATGGTTCAGTCTTAACATTGCAATATGTCATTCAAAAATATTCAGTGCTGTTATCGACTTATGCCTTCTGATTGCGTTAGCCATCGCAACGCAATCTCGCTAGCCATCCTGATCCTTTGTGTAAAATCTTTTGGATTTGTCCTTTCAGCGTGTTTTAGTTTCCGACGAAGAATCGATTAATCAAGTTAAACCAAGACGTACTGGTAGTGTTCACTGTATCTAAAAACTGAGAGTCTGGGAAAAATTGACAGCATTGACTAATACGCTATTATGTATTACCGATGCTATCATTGACCAATAAAGAATAATATTCAATTTTGTTTTTAGGTTTGTATTTTTAAGACAATTTATTGCTTTATGTTTTTTCAGGTTTTGCCACTTCAAAACAATATGAAAAGCCCCAGTGACTTTGGAGGCTGTAGTGGAGTGTTAAATACGGGCATGGTAATAGTGACATGTCTCTACACTGCCGTTGGATTTTTCGGTTATCTTCGGTACGGAGATGATGTTATGGGTAGTATAACTCTAAATCTACCATCGGGAGATCTGTAAGTTTCCTTTTTATACTAATTTCTCTCTCTCTCTCTCTCTCTCTCTCTCCCTCCTCCCTCTCCCTCCCTCCATCCCTCCCCCTCTCTCCCTCCATCCCCCCCCTCTCTCCCTCCCTCCCTCTCTCCCTTCCTCCCTCCATCCCTCCCTCTCTCCCTCCCTCCCTCTCTCCCTCCCTCCCTCCCTCCCTCTCTCTCTCTCTCTCTCTCTCTCTCCCTCTCCCTCTCCCACTCTCCCTCTCTCTCTCTCCCTCTCCCTCTCTCTCTCTCTTTCTCACTCTCACTCTCACTCTCTCTCTCTCTCTCTCTCTCTCTCTCTCTCTCTCTCTCTCTCTCTCTCTCTCTCTCTCTCTCTCTCTCTCTCTCTCTCTCTCTCTCTCTCTCTCTCTCTCTCTCTCTCTCTCTCTCTCTCTCTCTCTCTCTCTCTCTCTCTCTCTCTCTCTCTCTCTCTCTCTCTCTCTCTCTCTCTCTCTCTCTTAGATAATTTCGGAGACCACACTGCCTTTCCATGACGATAAATAAAAGTTCAAATAGGGATAAAATCCTTTTAATAGACAGTGTTTTCTATAACAGTGATAGAAATTCAAAAAAATACCAGATATTTCGGTCACATATAAAGTGACCGTCATCAGTAGTAAAACTAAAATAAAACAATTTAAATCAAAAGTTTATATACTAAATCAAATAACACTACATATTATTTGAATCTCTAATTCTTTTCAAAGCAAAGGCAGAAGCTATTCTATTTGACCTTCTTGGATTCGGTTCATTAGCGTTCAATGATATAACATTTGGACAAAGGTCAACTACATGGGGTGAATTGAACTTTACTCTGTCAGATTTTAATAAATTATCATAGATAGAGTTCAGCCCATATTCACCTGTGTCCTAATTCAAAGAAATATTCTTGAATAAGATTTTCTTTATTTCAAGAGTTTCATGAAAATTTGTCTTTAAACCCCGATCCTTAGAAATCCAAGAGACATTCTCGAACAAAATAAAATGGTCTGGAAAATTGAAAATATGTTCTGAAAGGGCTGAAGTGAAATTTTCAGAATTAGAATCATGCTTTAAAGCCGAAGAAATAGAATCTTTGTGTTGTAATAATCTCATTTCCAAACTCTGGTTAGTACGTCCCACATATGAGTTTCCGCAAGTACAAGGGATCTGATAAACCCCACTTTGTTGCCCCAATGAAGTTAGATCCTTCCAAGAATTTAGAAAACTACCCAAAGTATTATTACTCTTTAAAGCTACCCTTAGAAAATTGCTTTGTAAAATTCTTTTAAGTTTTTCACTTAGCCCGGGTACATATGGTAAGGAACAAAAAACATCCTTCTCCCGAGTTGTCTCCAAGACTTCTTTAGAAATCTCTAGAAACCTTTTTCTTCTTTTTGAAAAAGTCTGGTTAATTAACCATTCTGGATACATGTTGCTTATTATTTTCCTTAGAAAAGACAACTCCTCAACAAATTTTGGCGAGCAAATACTAAAGATCCGATCAGTTAAAGAAATGATCGAACCAATTCTTACTTGGTGTGCATAACTGGAATTATAATGCAAAAATCTATTGCTATTTGTCGGTTTTCTATAAATTTTAAAATCCAGACTATTTTGATTTTTCAAAAGAAGAACATCAAGGAAAGGAAGTTTCCCATTGGGGAACTTCCTTTATTTGTTTTATTTTATAATTTTCATCTTTAGGCCATCTTCCTCTTTGTGGTCTCAAAAATGCCTGTTTTATTAAGAAAGCCTCGTTTTTTTTCATTTTTAGGTCATCTTCCTCTGTGGTTCAACAAAATTGCCTGTTTTTTAATTAATTCATCGTTTTTTTTCATTTTTAGGTCAACTTAATCTGTTTGTTCAAAAATTGGCCTTAGTTATAAATTATTACTCGTTTTTTTCAATGGTTGTCCGTCTTAAGAGTTTTGGTCTCAGATAGTCATTTTCTTTAAGACAGCCTCGTTTTTTCATTTGTAGTCCGATTTATTCTTTTTGGTATAGAAAATACCTTTTTTAGTAATAAACACTCGTTTTTTTCCTTTGTATTCAGTATTCCTCTTTGTGGTCTCAAAAAGGCCTGTTCTATTTATAAAGACACGTTTTTTTCATTTTTAGTTCGAATTAAACTTTTGGGTAAAAAAAATGCCAGTTTTTTAAGAAAGCCTCGTTTTTTTTCATTTTTAGGCCAATTTAATATTTTTGGTATAATATTTGAATTTTCTTTAAGAAACCCTCGTTTTTTTCATTTGTAGGTCATATTCTTCTGGAGGTTAAAAAATTTGACTTATCTATTAAGAATGCCTCTTTTTTTTCATGTGTTGTCCGACTGACTCTGGTGGTTCAAGAATATGCCTGTTTTTTTAATTCAGACTCGTTTTTTTTCATTTGCTGGCCCTCTTCAGGATTTTGGTCTAAAAAATGACTGTTTTTTTAAGAAAGCCTCGTTTGTTTTAAATTGTAGGCCATAATACTCTTTTTGGTCTCAAAAAGGCCTGTTTTATTAAGAAATCCTCGTTTTTTTTTCCTTTTTAGGGCGTCGTCCTCTTTATGGTCTAGAAATTGACTTTTTTATAAATAAAGCCTCGTTTTTTTTCTTTTGTAGGTCGACAGAAACTTTTTTTTAAAAAAATTTGATTTTTTTTTAAGAACTAAGAGTTTTTTTCTATTTTATGTGATATTACTATTTTTTGTCAGTCATTGATGTGTACTATTTTATAATTTTTATTTTTAGGCCATATTACTCTTTGTGGTCTCAAAAAGGGCTGTTTTTTTAAGAAATCATCGTTTTTTTTTAATTTTTTTGCATTCTTCCTCTTTGTGGTCTCAAAAAGGCCTGTTTTTTAAGAAAGCCTCGTTTTTTTTCATTTTTAGGCCGTATTCCTCTTTTTGGTCTCAAAAAGGCCTGTTTTATTAAGAAATCCGCGTTTTTTTTAATTTTTTTGCCATATGCCTATTTTGGGTATATAATTGGCCTTTTTGATTCATACAGCCTCGTTTTTTTTTCTATAGATTTACCAATTAGACTTTTTTTTCATTCATTGTTGATTACAATTGATTTTGGTTAAGCTTTATTAAATCTTACACTGTTGTTTATAAATAAGGCATTGTTTTTAATTTTCTCCTCGTTTTTTTTTCATTATTTGGTAAGATAAATCAGTATTTTCAAGAAATTGCCTTGTTTTTTTAGATATCTTCTTTTTGTTAATTTGTTTGCACTCGTCCTCTGTTGTGTCTATAAAAGGGCGTGTCTTTATAGAATTCCTCGTATATTTATTATGTATTCCATCCTCCTCTTTGGGTTCAATAAATTTCCTGTTTTTTTTATTAAATACTCGTTTTTTTTTCATTTTTTTTCCAACTTAAAAGTTTTTTTCTAAAATAGTCATTTTATATTTTTAAAGCCTCGTTTTTTTCATTGTTATGCCGAATTACTCTGTTGAGTGTAGAAAAGGCCGTTTTTTTTAAGCAAGACTCGTTTTTTCATGTTTACGTCGTCTTAATATGGTGTTTCAAAACATGGCCTTTGTTTGTAAGTAATCCTCGTTTGTTTTCAATTTTTTGTTATCGTAAGTTATTTTGTATAGAAAAGACCGTTTTTTTTTAGAACTAAGCGGTTTTTTCTATGTTTTTTTATCATACACTTTTTTTTAAATAAATTGAAGTTTCTTTTATGACTTCCTCGTTTTTTTCTATGTCTTTCCATTTTCCTCTTTGTGGTATAAAATTTGAAGTGTCATGTATGCAAGACTCGTTTTTTTTTCAATTGCTCGCAAACGTACAGATTGGTGTAAAAAACATGCCATATTTATTTATTAAGATGCGCATTTTTTAATTTGTAGTCAGATAGAAGCTTGTTGTTCTAAATTTTGCCTTGGCTTTTAGAAAGATTCCTTTTTTTCTTTTGTAGGGCGTCCTACTATTTTGTTTAAAGAATATGACGTTTTTTGGAATAAAGACTCTTTTTTTTCAGTTGTACTCCGTCTTCCTCTTTTTTGGCTCAAAAATGCCTGTTTTATTAAGAAATCTTCGTTTTTTTTAAATTTTAGGTCGTTTTCCTCTTTGTGGTCTAAAAATGGAATTTTTTTGAAATAAAGCCTCGTTTTTTTTCAATGATTCGTAGATTTACACTGGTTTTGCCAAAATTTACATGTTTTTTTAATACTGCCTCGTTTTTTTTTCATTTTTTGGTCGACTTCCGCTGTGTGGTGAAGATATTACCATTTTTTTAAATACATACTCGTTTTTTTTAATTTTTTGTCCGATTGCAACTTTTTGGTATAGAAAATGACTGTTTTATTAATAAAACCTTGTTTGTTTTTTTCATTTTTAGGCCATCTTCCTCTTTGTGGTCTCAAAAATTCCTGTTTTTTTAATATATCCTCGTTTTTTTTTCAATGTTATTTCTACGTAACCTTGGGGTTAAAAAAAAGGGCTTAGGTTTTTATGAATCCTCGTTTTTTTTTTCTTTTTTAGGCAGACTGACGAGGGTTGTTAGAGGATTGGCCGTTTTTATTAAGAAAGACTCGTTTTTTTCTATTGTAGTCAAAATTAAAGTTTTGTTTATAAAAAATACATTATTTATTAATAAATCCTCGTTTTTTTCATTTTTATGACGTATTACTCTTTGTGGTCTAGAAAATGCCTGTTTTATTAAGAAAGCCTCGTTTTTTTCATTTTTAGGCCATCTTCCTGTTTTTTGTCTCAAAAATGCATGTTTTTTTAACAAAGCCTCGTTTTTTTCATTTGTATGTCGACATACTCATTTGGGTCTGTACTTTAGTTGTTTTATTTTATAATTTTCATTTTTAGGACATATTACTCTTTGTGGTATCAAAAATGCCTGTTTTATTAAGAAATACTCGTTTTTTTTCAATTTTAGGCTGTCTTCATCATTTTGTTAACGAATAGACCTTTTCTTGTAAGAATGCCGCGTTTTTTTAATTTGTTGTCCATCATACTCTTTTTGGTATATAATATGCATTTGTTATAATTTAAGACTCGTTTTTTTCTTATTTTGGCCGACTTCCTATTTTTGTTATAAAATATGGATTTTTTTTAATTAATCTTTTTTTTTTTTTCATTTTTAGGCCGTCTTCCTCTTTGTGGTCTCAAAAAGGCCTGTTTTTATTAAGAAAGCAGCGTTTTTTTTTTCATTTTTAGGCCATTTTCCTCTTTAAGGTCCTCCTTTATTAGTTGTGTTTTTTTTCATTTTTACGCCATCGTACAATTTTTTTTATACAATAGGACTTTTTTTTTATTAATGCTACGTTTTTTTTCAATTTTTTTTTATTTTAAGCTTTGTGTTCAATAATTTACCGTTTCGTGAATGAATGCCTCGTTTTTTTTCATTTGTACGACATCTTACTATGTTTTGTCACAAAAAGTACTTTTTTTTTAATAAATCCTCGTTTTTTTTCTATTTTTTTACTACTTAAGCTTTTTGGGGTCAAAAATGCGTGTTTTTTTTTAATAAATCCTCGTTTTTTTCATTTTTTCGCCGTCTTACAATTTTTGGTATAAAACAGTGCTTTTTTATTAATATATCCTTGTTTATTTTTCAATATTATGTTTTCTTACGATTTTTGGTATAAAAAAGGCCTGTTTTATTAATAAAGCCGAATTTTTTTTCAATTTTATGCTATCGAAAACTTTGATTTATAAAAAATGCATTTTTTTTTAAGACATAAGCTTTTTTTTTTTAATTTTTAGGTCATTTTCCTCTTTGTGGTCTCAAAAAGGCCTGTTTTATTAAGAAAGCCTCGTTTTTTTTAATTGTTATGCAATCTTAAAAAGTTATTTCAATAAATGGCCTGTTTTTTTAATTTATCTTCGTTTTTTTTCAATCGTTGCTAATTGGAATGTGGGTGTTATATAATATATCGTTTTTTAGATAAAGATACGTTTTTTTAAAATTTTTGGTCGTCTGAATAGTTTTGTTCAAGAATAGGCATTGTATTTAATATCGCCGCCTTTTTTTCTTTTGTTGGCCATCTTCCTCTTTGTGGTATAAAAAAGGAATGTTTTTTTAATAAATCCTCGTTTTTTTTAATTTTAGGTACTATTACTCTTTGTGGTATAAAAAAGCCCTTTTTTATTAATAAAGCCTCGTTTTTTTTTCATTTTTAGGCCATCTTCCTCTTTGTGGTCTCAAAAAGGCCTTTTTTATTAAGAAAGCCTCGTTTTTTTTCATTTTTAGGCCGTCTTCCTCTTTGTAGTCTCAAAAATGCCTGTTTTTTTAAGAAAGCCTCGTTTTTTTCATTTTTAGGCCATTTTCCTCTTTGTGGTCTCAAAAAGGCCTGTTTTTTTAATAAATCCTCGTTTTTTTTCATTTTTATGCCATCTTCCTCTTTTTTGTCTCAAAAAGGCCTGTTTTATTAATAAAGCCTCGTTTTTTTTTTCATTTTCAGGACATCTTCCTCTTTGTGGTCTCAAAAATTCATTTTTTATTTATAAATCCTCGTTTTTATTTCCTTTTTAGGCCGTCTTCCTCTTTTTGGTCTAAAAAAGGCCTGTTTTATTAAGAAAGCCTCGTTTTTTTTCATTTTTATGTCATTTTCCTCTTTTTGGTCTAGAAATGGGCTTTTTTTTAAGAAAGACTCGTTTTTTTTTCATTTGTATGCTGTCTTACTCATTGTGGTCTCGAAAAGGCCGGTTTTATTAATAAATCCTCGTTTTTTTCATTTTGGCTTTCCTTTTGTGGTCAAAACTGTTTATTAGAAATCCTCGTTTTTTCATCTGTTTGCCATCTTACTCAATGTGTTATCACAAAGGCATGTTTTTTTATGTATTCCTCGTTTTTTTTTTCATTTTTTTGCCCACATACTCTTATTTGTAAAAATAATGCCGTTTTTTTTAAGAAAGCCTCATTTTTTTCATTTTTACGTCATCTTCCTCTTTGGGGTCTCTGAATGGCCTGTTTTTTAAGAAAGCTTCGTTTTTTTACATTTTTACCCCATTTTAAAATTTTTGGTATAAAAAAGGAATTTTTTTTTTAGATTTCCTCGTTTTTTTTTAATTTTTTTGTTAGAGTACGAGTTGTTGTATAGAAAAGAAGTGATCTTTTAAGAAATACGTGTTTGTTTCATTTTTAGGTCCTCCTACTAATTTTGTTCTCAAAAAGGCCTGTTTTTTAAGAAAGCTTCGTTTTTTTTCATTTTTAGGCCATCTTCCTCTTTGTGGTCTCAAAAAGGCCTGTTTTTTTAAGAAACCCTCCTTTTTTTCATTTGTAGGTCATCTTACTATTTGTGGTATAAAAAAGGCCTTTTTTATTTATTACTACTCGTGTTTTTTTTCCATTTGTTGGCCGTTGTACTCTGTGTGTAAAAACTATTGCCTTTGCTTTAATTTTATCCTTGTTTTTTCATGGGTTGGCCGACTAAATCTGTGGGTTAAAGAATTGGCCTGTTTTATTATGTACTACTCGTTTTTTTTTCATTTGTTGGTTGTCATACTCTTTGTTGTATCAAAAATGCCGTTTTTATTAATAAAGACTCGTTTTTTTTAAATTTTATGCTACCTTCCAAGGTTTTGTATCAAAATGTCATGTTTTTTTAATAAATCCTCGTTTTTTTTTAAATTTTATTCTTTCTTCCTATTTGTTGTATAAAAAAGACCATTGTTTTTGATAAAGCCTCGTTTTTTTTAATGTTTAGGCAGTCATCCACTTTGTGGTCTCAAAAATGACTTTTTTTTTAAGAAAGCCTCGTACTAGTTCATTCCTCAATTTCTAAGTTTCATTAAAGAACAATGATAACTTTAGTTAACTATAAAGGAGTAGGTAAACTGTTCTTATTTTATCAAGGTAGGATTCCTTTCCTACCAATTTCTTCTTCTTCTTCTTGTTTCGAAATTGTGACTCCCTACTCTCCAGGGAGAGTTGCCGTGTAACTTATTACGGTATGATTTTCTCATCATTCATCAACTTGGGTGACAGGGAAGGAATCATTCCTTAATAGGACAAGAACAGCTGGAAATAGAAACGGCCTTGGCTCTTTTTCACTTGGCTCTGATTGTTCGTTTCGATTTTTTTTTTTTTTCATCGTTTTTCACTTTGTAGTAAAAGGATTCATCTCCCTGTGGAAAACGTGACTTTCGTCTTTTTTAATCCAATGAGACTCGCTATGTTCTTCCAGCTAAATATTATCACTGAGAATTCCTGCAACAAGAACAGCCGGATATAAAAGGATGTGTGTTCCTTTGTAGCTAACTAAATTTTACTTTAGTCCATAATAAAACGCTGAAAGTGAAGTGATTTGGAATGAGGCTTTCTTAAGAAAACAGGCCTTTTTGAGACAGTTTGTTTACAGCCTTTAAAAGCCCATTATTCTTTGAATTTTATAAAAACATTCCTTGTAGAACTAATGACAATTATTCCAATGCTTCCAATGACAATAACAAGTAATAATGACAATTATTCCAATGACAATCTATTTCGAATTTAGATACTTTTGTCAATTTCAAAACTTGAGTTTTCTATTTCCCTTCCTTTTGTTCGAAAATCTTTAATCATTCTTTAACGATAAATTGAAGTGGAGATAACATAAGCATATTGTACTGGAGGGAAATACTCGGAAATTCTCAAATATTCTTTGGACTTGTTGTGCTGGGTAGCACAAACCCTTTTCAAGTCTTATTTATTGCCTTAAAACTGTAGATGCCCCAGAGTCAATATTTTTGGCGAGGCTACGGTCAACTTTTTTAAAGATTTTTTTTTTAAGAAATCTTGAAAATCGTGGAAAAAATGTCTCTAAAATTATTCTTTGACACTTTCGACCCCTCCTCCCACATGATAAATATTTGAGGTAGATGCCCCAGAGTCAATATTTTTGGGGTGCTACCAAAACGTGAGGCTAGTGTCAACTTGAATCCCATGCCTTTCTTTATATCCGTATTTAAAACTCGTATTGGGCATTGCCTATTTGTCGTGAATTGTGTGATTATAATTAGGGTAAGTTTATGCCCATTTGAAAAGCTCTGTATTTGTTAGTATAAAATTTTATAAATATCTATAATTTGAAGAGCCTTGTTATGACTTTTGAACTTCTGTGGGGTTTGGTCCTGTTTATTAGACCAAGGGTACACTAGAGGCATTCGTCCTGCGAGGTTATAGAGCGTGATCCTCTTGTCAACTTGAGTTCTTTGGTTTCTCTCTTTAGCCCTATAGCCCTTTAGCTCTTTACCCATACAAATTAATTTTGTATAGTTGTTAGTAATTTAGATCCACACAAGCACCTCGAGTTTCTGGATGTCTCCCGTCGTTCAAAACGTTTGATGCGTTGAATATTTGACCTTAATCTTATCATTTTACACAATGTGGGTTATTTTTACCCATATAGAGAACTTTACACTTAGTGATATTAAATTATAGCCTCCTGTCTTACATAAAAGGATAACTGTTATTTAGGGATTAGTCATTAGTCGTAAGATTAGTCATAAGGTTGCAGTCATTTTAGTTTTGAGATAGAAAAAACAATCTTACATCATCTTCATACAAAGTTATCTTCGATTTCCTTTTTGGGTATCATTGATATAGTAAAGAAATAAAATGAATCCCAGTATTTTTCCTTGGAGAATGCCCACTTGAACATCAGCTTGAGCAGATACTATTGACAACTTTTATTCATTAAACCATCACACTGTTTGAACACGCTTGGAAAGAAGAAGAACAAAACTAATTTTTAATAGATCAATCAATCAATTTATTAATACTAAAAAAAAAACAATACAATTACAAACTTAAAATTTATGCACGCCCAAGAAGCTAAGCTTGTAAAGGGCCAACAAAACAAACAAGACAATATTATAAAGCACATAAAAAAAAAAAAAAAAAAAAAAAAAAAAAAAAAAAAAAAAAAAAATGGATAAGAGACATTTATATGAAAATAGGAGAATGAATAGGAGAAAATAGGAGAATTATTTGAAATATATTGAATGAAAAAAAAGACATAAATGTGGATGGAATGCAAAAAAAAGAAGAAAAAGGGGGAAAATACTATACTGGAAATACCCAGCGAGAAAGTGCCTTTGCAGAAAGAGATAGATGGACATCAGGAGGGATGTAGTTCCATAGTAAAATAGATTGATAAACAGGAGACCTCTGACCTGCTGTCGATGATCGCTTAGGTAAAATGAACCTGCGATAAGAGCTACGTAAAAAAGAAGAGTACCTACCTGAGCCTGACAGAAAGAAAAATTGCTGCAGAGATGGTGGAAGTGTACCTAGAAAAGCAGAATGTGCTAAATAAAGGTAACTTTTACCACAATACGATCCAGCGGAGCTAGTCCAGTATCATTATAAAGATCAGAGGAAGGATAAAAACGAGGTGGAAGAAAATTAGCCTTTACTGCCCTATTTTGGGCTCTTTGAAGTGAGCAGAGAAGAGATTTATTAGTACAACCCCAGACAGAACAGCAATAAGAAAGGTAAGGAAAAATAAAAGCATAATAAAGAGAAAGCATATTATCTGGGGGAAGAAATGAATTAACCCCGTGTAACATTGAAGATTGGCAGAGGACAAGGAAGCGGATATGAGTTATATGGGGTTTAAAAGAAAGAAAACAGTCAAGATACACACCAAGAAATTTCACTATAGTAGCTTGCGGTATAATATCATTCTCATAAGTCAGGATGGTTGGTTCCCTTGCGTCTCTCATACGATAAGGGGTTCTAAAGTGTACAATGGCACTTTTTTGGCTGTTGAGAGTCATACCATTTGACCAGCACCAATCTTTTACTTTATCAAGAAGACCTTGAGCTAGGGAAATGGCAGATGGCAGGTCCACTGCAGCAATGAAAAAGTTACTGTCATCAGCAAAAAGTATAGGGTGCACAAGGGGATGAAGACCATCAACAAGATCATTAATATAAATTAAAAACAAAAGTGGTCCAAGCACAGAGCCCTGTGGGACACCTTTCAAAATAGGCAAGGAAGAGGAAGAAGTACCATTAACCAAAACATACTGAGATCTCCCTGAGAGGTAAGACCTAAACCATTCAAGTGGGACTCCATGCACTCCAAATGAAGATAATTTAGACAAAAGAACAGAGTGAACGACCATATCAAATGCCTTTGAAAAGTCAAGAAATAGACCCAAAACACACAAGCCCTTGTCAAGATTAACACGCACAAGCTCTGTTGCATCTGAAAGTGCATGCACGGTAGAGAAACTGGGACGAAAGCCATACTGATGGTTAGTTATGAGAGAATTACCTGCAGTCGTATTAGTACTAAATACAAATGAAGAGAGTCTACAATACACTACATTTTCAACAACCTTAGAAATTACAGGAAGGAGAGAAATAGGTCTATAGTTTGAAATTAAAGATGAATCATCTTTTTTAAACAAAGGTACAACATTACCAACTTTAAATGACTGAGCAAAAACACCAGAAGACAGAGAGAGGTTAGTTATGTGTGAGATGGGGTTAGAAACAAACTGACCAATTTTTTTAAGAACATGACAGCTCAAACCAAAACCATCAACTGAACGGCTACTTGAAAGCTGAGAAATAATGTTAGAAATTTCGATATCACTGCATGGAAAAAGGAAAAAAGACTGTTCTGCTAAGGGAAAACTACTTACTCTGCTGTAGGGTGGATTAGGAACTAAAGGAAATGAGTTGAAATACGAATTGAAGGCTGTTGCTGAAGAATTTTTTTCCACGAAAGATCCATAAGCCTACTTGTAGCGACAAGGGGGGGACTATTCAAGTTTTTTGTGGGAAAGAGCTTCATTAACGACATTCCAAACCTTTCGGAAATTACCCTTTCACTCATCAATTTAACACGAAAAATATAGCTTTTTGGCTGCACGTACTGAAGAAGTAAGCACATTTTTATAAAGCTTATACTTCAAAAGATCATCCTGTGTCTTACTTTTACATGCAGCCTTGAACAGAGACGCCTTCATATGTGTAGCATTGATCAGACCTCTAGACATCCATGGACATTTAGGTATGGACTTCCTTGGCCTCTTTCTAAGAGCAAAATGCTTATCCAACAGAGCTCCCGTACGACATAAAAATAAATTGGTTGCACAATCAACATTATTAGCTTCAAGAACACTAGACCAATCATTACTCTAAAGACTATGTATTAAATTAGAAAATTCTTTATCTGTGGAAGTTCTAAAAGAAGACTCATCCCGCTCATCCACAGCAATCTCAGTTTGAGGCACAAAAAGTGAAACATAAATAGAGAAATGATCAGAAAGATCAGTAAAAACAAGACCAGAAGTAAATTTCAAATCAGAAGAATGAGAATTGAAAATATTGTCTATTAAAGTGGCAGAATTTCTAGTAGGGTCAACACGAGAAGGAAAAAAAATTGAAGGAAGTAGACCAGAAGAAGAAAGCACATCAAAGAGTCACATTCATCACTTGATCCGATATTTAACATATTACAATTAAAATCTCCCAAAACACAAATACATTTTTTAGAGAAAGACCCCACACAAGAAAGTTGATCAAGCAAATCACATAACAGATGTGTTGGAAAAGGAGGGGGCTTATAAAACAAACAAACAGTGTGACATGAAAACTGGCTTTTCAGATCAATAACAAGAGAATAAACTGACCTACTATTTGACACTACTGATGTAAACAAAGATTCAAGGTCAGACCTTCTTCTAAACTCAATATCAGACTTTATAAATATAGAAATACCTCCTGAGCACTTTGTTACCATTCTGGGGATATGGACAGCAACATAACCATGCATATCATAGGCTGTAAAATTTTCACCATCAGATAACCATGTTTCTGTTAAACCAATTACATCAAAAGGGCAAGAATTATCAGACCACAAATACGATTTCAGACTATCCCACTTATCTCTTATCCCACGCACATTCAAACAAAATACATTAAAGCTACTATTTAAAGACAGTGAGGGTACAATTTTATCACAATAAACAATGGTAGTGTGATAATTACAGCTAAAATTAACCATAGATTCAAGGAGAGGGTCAAGCGTGTGAGTCTCTTGTTTACCAGCCCTAATTGGTTGATCAAAAATAACCGAATTAAGAATAGAAGAATTCAAAAGAAAAGAGAAATCACCCATAATTATCACAAATAATAAATATACACATAGAAATATCAGTGGGATGGCAAAAATTATCCAAAGTATTGGACCAAAGTATAATGTGACACAAGTTGCTCTTACATGAGCTGCAGGTGTGCTGGACTGACAAAAAAACAATAGAAGTTAGGCTACATGAAGGTGAGAGGATCACAAAAAGCATAATGAGATATAAGTAAAATTAAATTAGAATAAAAGTATTGGCCCAATTTATAATGTGGGACCATAAAATTATTTAAGCTTTAAATGACATGAGAAAAAAAGAGAGAAAAAAAAAAAAAAAAAATATATAATTGTAGTGAGCCTACCTCAAGGTGATAGGATTAAAAACAAATATAAATGAATATCAATGTAATGACACATATTATTCCAAATATTATCCCAGAGTAAGATATGGGTAGTAAAAAATTATAAGAGCTGCATATATACTGACATGACAAAAATATGATAGAATTCAGGGTACACAAGGGTGATAGCATCAAAAAATAAGATAAAGAAATATAAATGAGATGGCATATATTATTCAAAATATTGGCCAAAAATATAATATGGGATCAGTCAAAATTATGCGAGTTGCATGTGTGCTAACATGAAAAAAATATGATAGAATTAAGGTTAAACGAAGGTGATATGATCACTAACCCAGATAAGGAAATAATAGTGGCATGGCACATATTCATCAAAATATTGGCTCCAAGTATAATGTGGAACCAGTCAAGATTATATGAGCTGCAATTATGCTGAAATGACAAAAATATGAAAGAAATCAGCCTACATAAAGGTGATAGGATCACAAACAAACATAAAAAAGAAAAAATAAATAAATAAATAACAGAGTGATAGCATATATGATCCATAATAATTGCCCAAAATTCAATATGGGACCAGTGAAAATCATGTGAGCTGCAAATGTGCTGACATTACAAAAATATTAAAGAAGCCAAGCCACACGATGGTTAAAGGATCATAAACAAACATAAAGAAAAATCAGTGAGAAGGCACATATTATTATAAGTATTAGCACAAACTATAATTAATGTGTGACCAGTTGATATTATGGGGGTTACAAGTACAATGACACGACAAGAATATAATGTAAATCAGACAACATGAAGGTGACAGAATCACACACAAACATAAAGAAATATTAGTGGGAAGGGACATATCATCCAAACCATTGGCACAAAGTGTAATATGGTACCAGTCAAAATTATGTGAGGACAGTAAAGAATAATAGAGAAATATTTTAAGAACAGCAGGTAAATCCCTACAGAAACAATGCAATATATTATAAGAAAATAAATCTAAATCCATCGCTTTAATTTATCTGCATTTGCAGCACATAAATCAATTTCACTCTGATTATTAAACTTAACCACTCTTCCAGATTGGGTTTTATACAGGATATCACCTTTACTGGACCAAACATTACGTAAGCCAAGCTTCGACTTGGCATATGAAAGAAGTTGTAAGCGTGGTTTTGTAAGTGTCTCAGAAAATAGAATCCCTGATCTTTTCAAATCCTTCTTTTGTCTGAGAAGCAGTTGACGAACTCGTAAGTTGCAAAATTCAACAACTATGGGTCTGGGTTTAGCATATGGTGTGCTGATACAACATCAGACTGAATAATTGGTATGCCAGGAAATTTCCCAGCACATAGTGACAAGAATCGACTTTCAGTGTTTTCAATGGAGGTCTCCTCTTTCACCCCAAAGGCAATAATTTGGTTGCTCAAAGCCTGCTGTTCAAAACGGTCATTTAGTCGTGCCAGGTTGGACTGGATAGGCTGGAAAGAGTTTTTAAGGTATATCATGGATGACTCTAAAGTAGCCAAAGAAGATTCAACAGAAAATATGCGTCTGTTATAGCTTTCAAGGGTTTTATCCACTAGATTACTAAGATCTAGGTCGAGGCCAGCATACACCTCTTGCTTGATTGCATCCAGCTTATCTGAAGAGATAGTGACATTATGTTGCATGAATGGATGTTCCTCTTTCATTTTAACCTCTGCCTCATCTACCTGGGAAGAGATCTTAGCCAATATAAGGTCATCAAGTAGCCCTTTAACTGAAGATTTAAGGTTGTCAGGTTGTAGTGAATCTGCTAGCATTTTATGTCTGATTTTTATGCTATTTATGTGGTTAGTGATCATGAGTAGTTGCTCTGAAACAGATTCTGATCCAGAGAATTGAATTGAGCTGTCAGACCTTAGTTCACGAGGTGGCTTGAGTTGACCTTTCATTTCTAATCTGAAGTAAACAACAAAACAGGACCAGAATAAGCAGTGGTATAAGACAGTTTGGGTATAAGGCAGGATGTAGTCCACAATCAAGCAACAAATTTCAAATACCAAAGCAGGGGATTGTGAAATTTGAAGAATAGAAAGCAATCAACAAAAAACATCAAGCATCAACAGTAGCAGTGGTATAAACCCAAGGATTGGTTACTGTAGTCAGATTACAAGTTAAAATTGGTATAGGTCTCACCTGATGAGTCTCCCTCTTACAACCCAGGGTTGGGGGCTGCTATGTGTGCCTGCCTTTACCCACTGGTAGGCAGGCAGAACCAGTACTTCAGGACGCTTAAAGTGTTGCTGGTTATGCCAGAAAACCTCAAATTCTGATCTCATCTGATACCCACGTCTTTTCAATTTTTCAAATTTTTTGCCAAAAGCCAATACAGCTAATATTCTGATAGTGCGAAAATGTGTTACCAGATATACCCCTTTTGAGTTCAAAAATGGTGGCTCTATATTAATCGCTCATTCGTGTTCGTAGAAAACTACATTTTTGATTTAATACAATCTTAGAACGAATAGAATTTAAAATTAAAACATAAAAAGTGATTTTTATACTACATTTATTCAGTTTGTCAAAAAAGGGGGGGGGAGGTTTTTCACACAAGGGACTTTTAAGGCAACATTTCGGTCAGTCTTCAATTGGGAACTTTATGAAAAGCTTTGGCGTTGTTCAAGAAGTAAGTAGTAAGTAAATGAGTATGACGGCACTAGACCCTCAAAGTCCAAACCGGCGGTACTGACCTCCGTTTCGTGGCCCTTCAGCCAGGAAGTGCAATGAGGTACTGGAGGCCAGCCATCCTTTGATTTCGTAAACCTTTCCTGCTTACCTTCCCCCGATTCCTCCAGGTTCTCATTTAGAGCTGGGTTAACTCTGAGCTGACAGAGTCACGCCATTGACCCCCTCTCAAAACAAATAGCCGGCACCCGAAGAATTGGACCCCGTGCCCCTCGGACAAATAATTCCCAACCCAACACGCCAACTACTTAGCCAAGACAGCTTACAAGAAAACCTATCATGACCATTTTGGCTTGTTAAAAGTCAGAGGGAAGAGTCTAAACCTCTCTTTCTCTTGGTGGGATGCTCAAAACCTCTTGTTTTTTTAATTCTTATTTTTTTTCAGACTAGCGGAATCTGTGAAGTTGATAATGGCTGCGGCAATTTTCCTTAGCTATCCACTTCAACTGTATGTTCCGGTGGATTTGATATGGCCCCAGTTTAGAGGAAGATTTGATGATGAATCTGCCGAAAAGTTTGCGGAACTTTCTCTCCGGACATCCCTTGTTATACTTACTTGTAAGTTGTAAAACTGATACCAAGGACAGTGAAAATGAAATGTTACATTTTCGTTTGGTTCAAGTGGAAATTTACACAGCCGTATATATCTTAAGAAATTAGAAGAAAAAAAAATCGGGAATTTAGTTTTTAATTAAATTTAATTAAATTAGTTACATTTAATTAAGTTTTTAATGAAAGAGCTCCGTATGCAGGTCTTGGTAGTAGCGAACCAGAATTTAAAACAAAAGCACGTGGGTAAAAAATTGGAAAAAAATATGCTAAAAATATGCGACATCAAACAACCGAAGAAGGTGTAGTTGTCTTTGGGAATCAATAAATTTTAATGTTGAATTTTTAAGGATAAAAGGGCTATCAAATTAAACTAATTAGTTTTGCTTATTTGACTTCATGATTCAACGTGGAAACACTGACGAAAAATGAGCTATTCCTTTCCCCGAAGCTTACTGTCGACCCAAGTTGGTATTTAATTAGGCTTTGGAATAAGTTCAAAATAAAAATGGTGAACAATTCACTGTATGGTGTACCAGATACTATTTACTTTTTACTATAGGTTTAGCTTTTTAAGTTAGTTAAAAATAAAATGTTTAAATTAGCTTTTTCTTAAATCTCACCAAAAAAAAATAACTCAAACTTTAGTTAGTTTTTCATCATAAACAGGCCTCCCACTGGAATCATAATTATGAAAAAAGGTCATGTTTTTAACCTAGGTTCTTAAATGGTTCATAATTTAGAAAAAAAGGTTCATAAAGTTCTTATTTTTCTTTTCACCAGCTGGAAAGCACTTGTGGTTGACGTCTTTTTCCTTATAAAGGACAAGCAAAGCAAATGTGCAAGAGTTTTATTTAAAACGTTTCAAACTGTAATACTGCATGTTTTGTGAAGATGTGGAGCTTCCTCCATATCGTTTTCTGAAACATGTGCCGAGTCGATGGCTAACCCTCGTTGTCTCAGCTGAGAGACTGGATGAGCAATGGGATGCTCTCGATGCGCATTTCCTGAAATTTATCCCTAAGGAAACATCAAAATTGATGAAGTCAAGCGGGTACCGAAAGATGTCTAGCAGTCTCGAGTATGCCACAACCAAAGCATTAGTCCTCTTTGTCATATCTTTTGGAAAGCTATTTGCTCTGCTTGCTGAGTTGTTTCAACGTAAAGAACCACCTATCCATATTCTGTATGACGAAATGCGTCGACTAGTAATGATGACCGCTGGGCGTTCTGTCAAGCAGAGTGATTTGACTGATATTCAGAAGGAAAAAAAAAAAACTTTTTCTGAGCTCTCCCATTCAAGCGGGGATTTTCTTCCATCCGATAAAGTAGCATGCGGTGTCATCGTGGAAGAATGCCTGTCGAAGGTACAAAAAGTTGATACTCTGAACTTCAGGAGTAGTGCCAGAACTGCATACCTGGCCGCTTGCCGCCATGTTAAAGAGAAATCACTAGGTCAAAGTGCCCTTCAGAATTTCCCGTGCCCGCGGCTGGATGATTCGGATTCGGAGACAAGAAGAAACGGCTTTGTAAGAATCGTTGGATTTATGCCTTTCCGTGTGAATACTGAAGCTGCCAGTGACAAATGGAACTTGCTCCAGCTGGAACCGAGTTGCCTAAGACATTGACTTCATTGACTATTGATGTTTTATGGAACTCGGTTTTTAGTCTGAAAAACTATCAAGGACAGACAAAATATCCCCTCGTTTCAAAGATAGTATAAGCAACTCTGCATGTCGCGTGAGAACGCTGAAGTTGAACGTGATTTTTAATGGTCAGGACGGACCATGATCGAGGAAAAATCATCGTTGGAAGTGAAAATGCTCAATACTTGACTGATAGTCTCTGACACTCTAAAGAAGTTTGAGAACATTCCCGAGTTAGTCCCTATTACCAGAGAGCTGCTGAATTTGGGGCGAAATGCATGCCAGAGATATAAACTGTACCTGGAAGCTGAGCGATCTGGACGGGCTGAAGAGAAGTCCAAAAAGGAAGAAGAAGAAGAAAAAGAGGAAAAAAAAAGAGGATGTTATCTGAGAAGAAGATTTTTGAACACCTGGAAAAAGATTTGGTTGAGAAAAAGTCAGTTGAAAAGGAGAAGAGACAAGTAGCAGAAAGGATTCTTCAAGAAGCTGAAAAAAGCCATAGATACCAAAGACTTTGTGGAAATAAGCCTTGCACAAAATGTGATCGAGGCTTTGAGCCGGAAGATGCTTGGAGAAGATAAGGCAGCCAGAGAGGTTGATCTGATACGGAGCAGGGTAAACAAACGAAAGTTGTCCTTAATTTGGTCATATTTTGCCAAAAGGAACAAGTAGAGTGGAATATTTAGTACTGGTGTATTTTGTACTGTTGTATTGAAAAACTCATGACAAAACAACAGCAAAAAGCAAGACGAATATGTGCACCAGTGATGAAACCACCGACTGTCACTTTTTGTGTCCACGGACAGTATATGAGGGGCTGAGGTGCACTTATCGTAAATTTAGGTTCATAATTGGTTCATAAAAAGTGCAATCAAAAGTTTATATTTTCGTGGTCGAAAGTTCATAAAGTTCGTATTTTTCACAAAAAAATTAGCGGGAGGCCTCCATAAATTACCAAAACTTTGCTGTCCATTCACAGTTTACCGTAAAGTACCCACATACCAAAGATGTATAGCCCACTACGTGGTGTAGCGGACACTCTTTACCGTAGTTTACCGTAATTACCGTGGTTTAACATACGGTGTATACCGTAGTTTACCGTAAATCATCCACATATCAAAGATTTATAGTCTGCTACGTGGTGCAGCGGATACTTTTTACCTTAAATTACCTACATACCGTAAATTATCGTAATTTTACTGTAATTACCGTAGTTTAACATACCGTTCGTACCGTAGTTTACCGTAAACATACCGTAGTCTACCGTAAATTGCCCACACATCAAAGATGTACAGTCCACAACATGTTGTAGCGTATACTATTTCCCGTAAATTACCGTAGTTTACCGTAATTACCCTAGTTTAACATACCGTAAACATACCGTAGTTTATTGTAAATTACCCAAATACCAAAGATGTACAGTCCACTACGTGCTGAAGCGGATACTCTTTTCTGTTTATAATGTAATTTTAAACTGTAGTTATATCTATTTTTAACTTTTAACCAATATTTAAAATTAATTAAAACTTGATTAAGTTTTCTTTTAATTTACGATATAAATTACCATGAACCCTCAAGTCATTTATAAAATACCCCGCGTTTTGATGATGCACAATGGGATTTAAAAGTCTAGCTTTTTAAAAATCTTTAACAAGAATTAAAAATTAACATAAACAATAGTAAGCTTTTCATCGTAAGTTGCCAAATAACGTTACGTAAGTTACCTAGAGTGAACTATAAATTACCCCCCGTTTTGGTACACAGTCCGGTTACTCTTTGTGTGGGATTTTAATCTGTAGCTATCTTTAAATCTTTTACCAAAATTTAAAAATTAATTAAAACTGGAGTAAGTTTCTCGTCATAAATTACCAAAAACCTTGCTAGTCAACTATAAATTACCATAAATTACCCCAGATGTGAATGAGGTACAGTCCACTGTGTAATGTACCGGTTACTCTTTACTGCTCACAGTGGGTTTTAAAACTAAAGCTTTTTTTTAATCATTTAACCACAATTAAGAAATTAATTTAGTTAATTTTTTTTTTCAACGGCACTTTGCACAGAAATACCCTAACTTTTACCACTTTTTATTTCAACAACCTTAAAAGCTATTCTTTTCAAAACCGTAGATCAGAAATGTTCAAAGTACCATAGATACTAAAATAAATAAAAAATTTCGCCCCTGGACCCAGCTTAAGCCTATTCATTTCTCAAAATCGTGTTTTTTAAAATTTTCTTTCGGTTGTTCCAAAAATATAAAGTTTTTATGACAGTTATTTTCCCTTGGCTTTACAATTTCATAATTTGTGTTTTAAAATTTTAAGTTATGTATAACCTGTGCGTTTCTTTATTAGTTATTCTCTCTTTTACAGTTGTCTTCGCAATGTCCATTCCAAATATTGGATTATTCATTTCGCTAGTGGGTGCTGTGAGTAGCTCATTTCTGGCCCTCATTTTCCCACCCATCGTGGAGACGCTTGCAAATTGGCCATCTGGCGGACGATATTATTGGAGATTTTTTAAAAACTTTATCATTTTAATCTTTGGTATTATCGGCTTTTTAACTGGGACGTATGCTAGTTTAGTAGCTATTAGGGACCATTTTCGCGCAACTTAAGTTGGTGAAGTAAGGCCATATCCAGAAGAGAGGGGGTTTAGGGGGTTTTACCCCCCCCCCCCCAAAAAAAATTTTTGTCCGACTCGTAAAAACGTGACAAAAATGAATATAAAAATTTTTTTGGTTATTTTTTAAAATTTCTTAACCCCCCCCCCTCTCGAAAAAAAATCCTGGTTACGGTTTTGCGGTGAAGTAAATTACTCTAGAAAGGCTGTATGTTATGGTTTTCTTGGGGGGGGGGGGGGGATTTTGATAAAGTATTAAAGAATGATATTTTAAGGATTACGTGCAAGCAAAGCTGTAAGCGCAAATTATATTTCATTAGAAGATTTAGTAACGACCTTATGCTTCGAATATTTTATTTTCGGCACAAAATTTGAGATCTTCGTGCGTTTTAACATTTTTTCTTGATTTTTTTGTAAAAATAGGAAATGGCTGTTATTGAAGCCTAGATTTAATAACTTTTCCCCACCACCCGTTTTTGGATGTGATAATTCTATTGTAGTTTTACCTTTTTAGGAATCTTAAAATTTGACATTTTAACGTTTAAATTATAATTATGAAAACAATGCGGAATTCAGTAAGGTAACAACAAGCAAAGTTGAAAGCACAAATTAAATTTTGATGTGTCGGCACTCAGCATAGGTGGTCATGTAGTAAAGATTAGATTTGTGACGGCCTTCAACTTTATGAAAATTTTATTTCAGCACAAAATTTGGGATTCATGTGTTTTAAGGTGTTTTTCTCCATACTCTTGTAAAAAAGGATCTTGATTATTACTTAAACTTAGAATTTGACGATCTTCTCCCCCCCCTGTTTATAGATTTAATAATGTTATCATCATTTTCAAACGTGACGTTTCAACGTTTGCTAAAAATATTAAAAGTGACTTTTTAACATTACTTAGACTCGAATAGTAACTTGAATTATATGCGATTACTTTTCTAGTTTTAGGTCAACGCGTTAGTTTTGTCGCACAAACTTATTTTCCTACTTTTGAGCATGGCTGTGTCAAACTGAAACCTTATTCAGTTTGGTATAGTTGTAAACCTATAGGTATAGTTGAGATATTTACATTGAGACATAAACGTACAAAGCGCAAACTTCTTTTTTGCTGTAGTTTAGATCCCAAAAATAGTTGTATTAATATTGATTTTAGTATGTCAGCTCGGAACCCATTAGATATGGAAATCAGAAATGCTAATCCAATTTTTTCCAAAATGCCCCCAAAAAATATTTTTGCATAACCAAGTGCGTATAGAATGAAACGACGTTTCTAGCTATTTCTAATTCTTAGACACTCGTTTATACGTAAGTGAAATTATCTCAGTCTGTATTAAACATATCTAAAGTGTTAACTATGTATGCATAGGTTAAAGTTCTTATTGTCTGGAAAGTGTTATTTAACTTGTCCAAAACTAAAAAATTTGACAAATTTTTTTTATAAGCTTTACTCCCCTAGATTTTGAAAAATACATTTTTTGGTAATGCATCGGTAAATATTTTGGTAATTTCATTGAAAAAAAAAATTGAAAGAATAAATAAAATTTTCCTCCTCTGTGCTAGATTCGAAAAAGTTAAGTTAAGAAAAATCCTTGCCCCCCTACATTTTCGTGAATTAGCGCCTCTGTTAAAATCTTTTATAGGATTATCAGATTAGGGTGGAGAGACAATCGGCCATCTCCGGAGCATTTCTGAGGTGACCCTGACCTTTCAACGACACTACACCTGACGTGTATTACTTCTTAAGCTTTTATATTAAAGATGAATGTACACATCGTCTAAGTGACGTTTTTAAACGTTTTCTTTTTGCTCCGGGGATTTATAATAAACTGTTAATATAGGTATCTTATGGATGAATAGGAGATTGCAAGAAAAGACAATTTTCTTCAAAGAAAAACAGAAGTAAATTGTCGGTACTTATGTACTGCTAATATTATGGTACTGATTCCAAGGATTGAGGAAGGCTTGATTTCCTCTTTGTTATTAAGAACTTAACTTATTTTGAATAAAAAAAAAATAATTGTTCTGGATTATTTTAAAAAGAGCATAAATTACTCTGATAAAAAATTCTTATTATCATTAATTTTTTTGGGAGAATCTGGATATTTACAAAAATAGCATACTGTAAATTACACCAAAGACGCACATTTTTGTGATTAGAATTTATGCCCTTAAGCGAGTCCCCTTTCTTTCCTACCAACTAACAAAAAAAATTGTAGCAAACTTAAAATAATTATATAAGTAAACTTAAGTTTCGTTTTAATTTCTGCAATAAGGGTGTCAAGGATCCTACATGTTCAGAAGCTTATTCACTAATCGCGAAGCTCAGATTTTACCTTGTATTGCTACTATTACTACTAACAACAACTCACCGCAGCACCAAGCCACCTGAGGCCAACACAGCTACGCACGCTCCTTCTCCATCCCAATCTATTTAAAGCCTCCCTTTTTACACCCTCCCACGAAGTTCCCAATTCCTTTAAATCTATCTTTATGACGTCTTCCCACCCCAGACGATGACAACCTGCTTTCTATTTAGCCCTAGACGGTGGGCCGAAAAGAACAATCTTTGGCAATATGCCATACATCATCTGCACGTGCCCTAGCCACCTCAACCTTTCTTTCATTATAGCCCTAGAGAGCGGTATTGAACCACTTTTTTCGTATAGCCTATTGTTCGGTCAGTTCGCCGGGTACCCAGAACAATCCTTAAGCAATTTCTCTGGAAAACATCTAGCAAATCTTCATCCGCTTTTCGGGGCACCCATGCTTCAGAGCCATATTTGACCACTGTCATCACTGTAGCTTCTAATATTCTAATCTTGGTCTGCAGACTTATCTTCGTATTCTTCGAAACTTTTTTTAACTGTGAAAAAACACCATGAACCTTGGCTATTCTACTTTTAACATCTTCACTGCTCCCACCATCTTTTATTAATTTACCTTGTATCCTTTCCTTGAAACCCACCTTGTAGTAATTCGTGTATAAGACGATTAGAAGACACAACACCTTCGTCCATTTTATTAGTCTCCTGATTAGTAGATATAAGACGACTTAAAGAACCCACGCCTTCTTCTCCTTCTGAAACAGTAGCCATTTCAAATCTGTAACTGGGAGTTGATTCAATATTACTTTGAGTGAAAAAAAGGAACTGCGATCTATTAGCTATAATTACCAGAATCTATTGCCCGAAATGATTTATTGCCGTTGTTACCCAATTGAGACAAGCCACTACACCAATTAAGATGGGGCTTTACGGCCCTTCGGCCTGTACTTGTTATAGCAGTTGTTAATTAAGTCCATCAGGATAAAATGGATTTGGACCAATCTTAAGGGGGGAGGGTTATTACTCTTTACCACTTCATTCTGGATTAGTATGGAAAGAACATAAATCATTCTGATAAAAAAAAATTCTTACTTAAACCGTCGCTAGAATTAGCGCTACTAGAATTTATTATTATTAACGCTATTCGCCTTATTCACGCTATTATCTGAAATGAAGGATCCATATTACCGTCATCACTCAATTAAGACAAGCCACTACATCAATTGAGATGGGGCTTTGCGGCTTTTTCGTCTCTACCCCTCATTGGAATTGCCATTCAAACCTATCAGGACAAAACTTGATTGGGACCAATCTTAACAAAAGGATGGGGGATTTCTCTTAACCCCCTTCCTCTTGTTCTGGAACAGCAACAATTTTGAATCTACTATTGGGTATTGATTCAATGCTAACGGGGATAAGAAAAATATAACGGTGCTCCACTTGAATATTATTATCACTATTCACGCTATTGTCCAAAATGAAGGACCCTTATTACCGTTATTATCCAATTTAGACACGCCACTACACCAATTAAGATGGGGTTTTACGGCCTTTCGGCCTGTACTCACCATTATAGTTGCTATTCAAATCTATTGGGACATTTGGTAGGGATCAATAATCTGGGGGAAGGAGGATTCCTCTTTACCCCCTTCCTTTCCTTCTCAATCAAGGCCTTCCTCTTCTTAACCATAGCAATTTTCAACCTATAACTGAATATTGGTTTAATTCTGAGATGAAGAAGAAGAGAAAACGGTGTCATACTTTATTATTATTACCGCTATTCCTCTTATTCACGCTAATGTCCAAAATGAAGGACCCTTATTACCGTTATTACCCAATGAAGACGAGTCACTTCAATTAAGATGCGGTCTTTCGGCCTGTCCTCGTTATTGTCAGTGGCGGATCCAGGGGACGAATGGGGCGCGCGTCTCCTTCCCCTAACGTAGTCTAAAGTAGTGTAATTTACTTAATCAACGCAAATTTGCGTTATTTAAACTTGCTCCTATCGCAAGTTTATAGGATCAATCTACTTTGCCCCCCCCCTGAAAAATCCTGTATCCGCCCCTGGTTATTGCAGGCTTTATCCAAGTGTATTTGGGCAAAGCAGTATACTTGCACAATTAAGGTCTCATTTTGTTTACTTCCGCTTCAGTATATCACTAATCTAAATGCTTCCTTGTTGTTTTATTTGACAACGTCATTGTGCTAATAGTGATTTATTACTCCTGTTCGTTTTGTTGTATTTTCTTCTTTTTCTTCTTTGTTTTATTTTCTTCTTTGTTTTTGCTTACTCATTTGTTTTATCTTCTTATTTTGTTCTTTGTTTTTCTTTCTCATTTGTTTTATCTAATTATTTTTCTTCTGTGTTTTATTTTCTTCTTCATTTCTTCTTCCCATTTGTTTTATTTTCTTCTCTGCTTCTTCTTTCTCGTTGGTTTTATTTTCTTCTTTTTCAGTGCATATTAGTCCTTTTATTTCGTGAGCTATCAGTTAGTTTCGCAGTAGTATTTTATTTACTCTTTTTCGTAAATATAGGAGGCCACTATTTTTTTTTTCTTAGTACGTTTATAGTCCCGTCATTTCAAAAGGGCTATATTTGGTTGCGTAGTTGCCCTAATAGCGTTTTATTTAGTCCTATTCGTAATTGTTGTATTATTTCGTTCTCTTTCCGCTTTTTGGCTTCATTCTAAGTTCTATTTTAGTCCTGCTTTGGTAATAGTGCGCTTTCTGCTTGTGTTGTGAACATAGTCAGGGTTGTTTCAGAGAGGTCTTCATCATAGTTTTCTTGTGGGGGGGGGGGGGGCTATTTGTCTTTCTATCCTAAATTATGAAAAATACCTTACTAATACCGTGGAATCAATGAAAAATATCTTTTTTGCAATTTCAATGAAAACTTGGAAAAGAATAAAATTGCAACCCACCCCTCTAGATATTAAAAACATTTCGCCCTCCCCCTGCCTATTTCCTATATTTTGACAGGTTCTTTCTCTTTTCGTACTTTGTAACAAAATTTTTGGCTATTAAAAAGTCGACTCTTAAAGATGCTTAAAAACTAGTGCAATGAAACACTATACATTCTTGTGAAAAGTGACTCATTTGCATTTTATGGCGTCATAAAATAATATTTAAGTCTGACGTCATGAATAAAACCGGAAGCTATGCTTTAGAGTCATACTTAAAACACACCTGAAAATTGTACTTAAAAGTAAAATGATGCATACTCTACTATACTAAATAATAATAAAAAAAGCATCATCAACGAAATGTAAATATTATAGTATCAACAATATTTACTGAAAAGTAAAACCTAGATCTGTTTTTTAATACTTCTGAAACCTATGCTCAAGAACCATATTTTGCTCAACTAAATATAATGCCATTATCAAACAAAATGTAAATCTGTTGGCATCAATAAAACTGGATATTATGATTGAAAACCATGCATTTAGCACCCCTGAAAATTGTGCTTAAAAGGAAATTGAAGCGTATTTTACTCAACTGAATCAGAAACAAAATTTCAAGTCTGTCATCAAACAAAACGTACATCCGGTAGTATCAATACATCTGAAAAGTAAAATTGAGAGCTGTTTTTTAACACTTCTGAAAATTATGCTCAAGAATCATATTTTGCTCAACTAAATATAATGCCATTATCAAACAAAATGTAAATCTGTTGGCATCAATAAAACTGGATATTATGATTGAAAACCATGCATTTAGCACCCCTGAAAATTGTGCTTAAAAGGAAATTGAAGCATATTTTACTCAACTGAATCAGAAACAAAATTTCAAGTCTGTCATCAAACAAAACGTACATCAGATAGTATCAATACATCTGAAAATTAAACTTTGAGAGCCAATTTTTTAACACATTAAAAAATGTTGAATAAAACTCATATTTTACTCAACTAAATATGATGCCATCATCACGTAAATTTAAACCTTTTGGCTTCAATAAAATTGAAAACTATGTTTGAGTGTCATGCTCTAACACCCCTGAAACTTATGTTTAAGATGGAATTTATGGATGTTTCACTCAACTGAATCAAAAGGCCATCATTAAACGAAATTTTAATTCCATCGTCAAACAGTGTGTAAATCTGATGGTATGGACACATTTGAAAATTATACTTGAGCTCTGTTTTAACACATTTGAAAATTATGATCAAGAGCCATATTTTACTCAACTCAAAGTGATCCCATCATTAATGATGGGATTTCCATACCTGGAAGAAACAAGACCGCTGTAATATTGTAGTTGACATATGCAGAATAGTTTGTTTAGGAGTACACCTAAAAAAGATGGGTTCCAACTAAGTCTTGGGTATTGGAACCTCGAGAATGATGAGTAGCTTGAGCTACTTTAATGCTCCACACAAAATGTCTTCTATGAAAACCTTGTATCTCGATTCAGAGGCAAGGATAGACCATCCCTTATCTTGACACGGCAAATCCAATGGCGTAGGCACGATTTTTCTATCTGCTATACTTTCTGAGATACGACCTAGTATCCACAAGTTAAAAACGGATTTTATCGAAATTCCATAGGTCAGACATAAACTATATAATTATAAAACTTCGTATCTATATTCATCAGGAAACGGACAGTGGGAAAGCTAGGAGGAGAGGGGCAAGATAGATGGCTCTCCAAAAGGGCATCCTTTGAGAGGGTGCCAAACTGAGGTTTTCTCCTCGTTTCGTTAATGCTATGATCGTCTGATCTCTTCCGGGGGAGGCAGTAAAAACCAACATTGACCGTGGGTGCTGAAAACTCTAGCCACGTCCCTGCAAACAGAGTTGCAAGGTTGGAAATTTAACAAACTTTGGAAAAACTATTGAAAAACTCATGTATCCCCTCCTCGGGAACGGGAGAGATCATCTATCTCTCCCGTTCCAAAAATAAAAACTTCAGTATTCTCTGGTTTCTTGGAAAAAAAACCGCAAAAATTAGTTTCTCGAAGAGAACAGCCTAATACTCCTTCATTGCTCCAAATTTACCACTGTAATATCCTTGTAATTTATAGATGTTCATGAAGACGCTGTCGTACAAGTTCGTGACATTGGTCACTAGGTCAAACTTAAAAAATCTTATAGGATTTGGAAAAGAGGTACAATCCGTATAATTTTTTTATAATATATTCATGTGAATATTTTCATCAATATTAATATTCCATTAGACTGGGTGTTACGTATTAGTAGCACACACAACGGGCGGTAATCTTGCTACTTCTGCCTGTAAAATAAACCCAGCAACTGAAATATCGATTCGACTGTATGTGCCAGCTCTGGCGGATCTTTATCCTATAATAATACGTTTTTTGTACATATTTTTTTTTTAATTAAAAAAAAGAACTTTATAACATGATTGATTTTTTATTACTAACAAATATTTTTTTTCCATCTAGCTGTGTGCGGTATTGATATTTAAGTTTTACTTTTGTTTATTTCATAAATATCGGTTGTTTAGTAGTGACAGCTTGACGTAGGAAAGATTCCAGAACTCTATAATTATAACAAATCTTATTTTATAATTTTAAATATATATAATAATTATATAAAAGCCATAAACTATTTTGCTGTCATTTCCGTTCCAAGAAAGCAACAAAAAATCATAGGTAATTTATCACTATGGATGTTTTTCGATTAGGTTGCTATATACCTTTTAGTCAAAGACATCGATGGGGAGGGTAATCCCTTCCCGTAGATAATTCTTATGCAGGATTCCTCTGTAGCCTGTTCTAGCTTCAGGTCTCATCAGTGATTAGGTTAGTTCCTACCAGTCTGAGGATTTCCGATTAGAACGACTAGTACGTATATAAAAAAAAACAATATAAGAAAATTACAACCTCATTACTTCTGGACTTAATTGCTCTAAGTCCAGAAGTGACTATGCTGCTTGTCCCTTTTTTGTATCAGAAGTAATTTTGAGGCCAAATTTGTTGTTAACCACTATTTTAGGCTTAAAATAATAAAAATAATTAATTAAAATTAAAGGTAATTAAGTTATGGAGAACACCCATAGCTTATTGCACACAGAGGTCTTTTTGAATTATTTCTTCTCCGTGGTGAGACCAATATTAACGCGCCATATGGATAATTATTTAAAGTATACATTTTAGATCCTTGATATTTTTATCTATTATTGGAAACTTGCTTTTTCAAATTATAAGTATAATTTACAATTGAAAAACAACTTAAATGGAAAGTTTTATTTTTACTATATGGTATATTTTTTATTAGTGTGTTTTGTTATTTTTCTGTTCAAAATACTATTTTTCGTTTTCAATTGAGCTGATGATAATAAAACAACTTTTTAAACAACAAATGCCGAAGTGCATTTCTTAAGAGAAAATGCCCAGCCCACAAAATAGCAAACGCTCAAGACAAATAGAACTAAACGTTACGCCTCTTTGACAAAAAGCATTGTAAACGCATAAACTATGTAGTTAAAAATAAACAATTATAATTAAAATTGAACGGAAATAAAGAATAGGGAGTGAAAATTACCTTAATAACTGCACAATCTTATAATTCTAAAAATGATCTCCTTAAGATTCATAACATAAGCATCCTTAATCAATTATGTTTGTTTATGCGTTAAGCGAAATATATGAACTATTAAATAAATATCTAAAGCCAAACTGGCTTACCATGACAAACCAACGAAGAAAATCCTTGAAAGGGACGGGTCTGTGGCCAGTTGGAAGAAAAAGAAGAAACAGTCGCAAATATATTTCGCCTGTACTCTACAAGACTTCTTCACCGTTGAGGAAAAAAGAAGCAATTAAAGCATAACAACTTAAAAAAAAGAAAGAAAATCTAAAATCAAAGAAGGATAAAAGAATCGACCAGTGCGAAATATACAATTGCTACTCAAATGACCAAACCGCGGAAGCAAAAAATATCACGATTAAATGAAGAAGTGGCTGAGTTTGATCTTTTCTTTTTATTCTTCTTTGACTTTAGATTTTGTTCTCTTCTGTTTTAAGTTGTTATGTTTTAAATTCTTTCTTTTTCAACGTTATTTGTATGCAGGCGAAATATTCAGGTGATTATTTCTTCTTATTCTTCTTGCTGGCCATAGATCAGCCGTTTTCAAGATTTCTTCTTTGTTTTCAAAGTGGAATTTTGAAGAAGTGATTGGATTATTCACTCATATGGTGTGTGACTTTACCTCAATCTGTGTTCTACTCCATTTGTGGTTTTAACCCTTTCAGTAACTAGGCCAGTTTAGTGAACAAAAACTGTTTTATGTATAATACTCTTGTCTTCCAACGCCACATGTCATGTCTACGATTTTTCGTATTTTAATGGTATCAGGATTGGAATGAGGATCATTTATTAATCCTTTCAATAAAAAAATTTCAATTTTGCAAAAGAGGTAAATATTTATAAAATCATGGGACTGAAAGGGTTCATTGTTTTCTTCTCCTTCTTTTCTTAAAGTGGCAACTTGGGACCTCTCTAGAAGCCTCCCTTCGGTATCTGTTGTACTAGGCGAAAATGTTGCAAATGTTTATTTTCAATGTAAAGATTTGTTTGTATATTTTTATCATTTTTCGTTCCTTTTTAACTGAATAAGTCTTGAGAATATCTGATGTCTTTCTTATTGTGTGCTAAATTTTTATCTTTGAGTCTGATTTTATGTTTTCGATTCTTACGTTTTTCCTTTTCTAGTGGATTTAGTTTTGTGAGGATTTGTTTGTTTATGTTCAAAAAATCTATTCATTGTTAAATAAAAATATTTGATATAAAATATTATGACCATTAACGTATTTAGCAAGGGGGTATGGAGAAGAAAAGAGAGAGAGAAGGAGGGGGGGGCTCAATATTATACCGTTTTGGCCAACTTGCAGTTTCATAATGTTGCATTATAGTGAAAACGTGGTTAATAAGCATTTGAGGGGATTCTTGTTTCTGAGGATTTAAAAGGTGAAAAAATCTAAAATTTAAGTTCGCAGTTGAATAAAGGGTCGTCATTTTATAAGGTTTATTGTTTATGCTGAGAAAAAAAAACTAAAAATGAATAAAAATCAATTTTTTTAAATGAAGCTTTTCTTACGGAAGTAAAGAGCGAAGTTGAAACTTATAGCGAATAAAAATCATTGCTTTGGAGGTTATGCAAGATAATTCTACAAAACCTGCTTCCGTAAATTGACTCGTGGTACTTCCCAAAGTTTGTAGAATTCTAAAAACTTGGACTTCGCTGACAACTGAGCTTGCTTGAGTTTTTAAGAGAATTATAATTGTGTACTAAAAGTTGTCAATGCCATGGCCAGTGAAAGATATTGACATCCTTATAAATTAGTCTATTATTTTCTACAGGCTATCTATTTTGCTTCTAGGGGGGCATCCTCTTCTTGGTCCTAAGGGAGAATCCTGTTTTTTCTTGTATAAACTGAAGCAATGTTTTTTGTTTATTTTAAGTTTCAACTCTACTCTTTACCTCCGTAAGGAAAACTTTATCTTTTTAACTAATAAAAGAAAAAAATCCTTTAATGAAAGTAAAAAGCAACATTAAAAATTCAAACAGAGATTATGCTTTATTTGGGAAAAGATACCACCTCCCCCCCCCCCCCACAACCCGTGGAAAAGAAAAAATCGCTCTTTACGTTGAGTTTGACTAATACTCTATTAAAAGTGTTGACTGCAAAAAAAATATATATGTTAAATATATGTGTATGTGTAATTGCAGGTGTTTTATTTACTTATTGTTATCAAAATATTTGAACTGAAAAACTTTATTGCTTGAAACATATCCCTTTACAGGGCCGTACTTTGGTTTTTTGTTTAGAGGGGGGTTACTAAAAGAACTTTTGCATGGGGAGGGGGCAAGATTTTTCTTCACCTTTATTTTTAAGATAAACTTATGAGTTGGAGGAATATTTTAGGGTATGGGTGTTCAAACGTGGAATGAATTCCCTGTTTGGTGTGAAGGAGAACATGACCAAAATTTTGGTTTTCTAATATGTTCCTACTACCTCTCACCTTGATTCAATTTGACTAATTCTACATCTCTCCGAATAGTCTGTCCGACTGCAAAATAATAGCCTGCGACTTTTATCTGTCTTTAATTCACACTTCTTCTTCCTCTTCTGTTAGGGGTTTAAGGTATTGAGTCACAAATATTTATCCCTTTCTTTATTTTTCCGTCTTGCTGCAGAAAATTATGGTAAAACTATTTGTTATGGTGTCAAATATCTTATATGGTCTCACTTCGTCATATGAACTGGAAAATCTGTTGAAAAATTCCAGTTCTGCCCTTTTTGTTGGCGGGAGGGAGGGGGCTGACCAGGATTTTGTTGGAGGGGAGTGCTTCTTAGACTTGAAGTACCATAGTTTAATATGTTATAAAAATATCTTATTGAAGTAGTTAATTTCTTATTGGGTCTCGCTTTGTCATAGGCACTGGAAAATTCGTAGGAAAATTCCAGTTCTTCCTTCTTTGTTGGCGGGAAAGAGGGGGCTGTCCAGGATTTTGTTGAAGGGGAAGGCTTGTTAGACTTGAAATAGTTTGATATACCGGTATTATTAAAATATCTCATTGAAGTAGTTAAATATCTTATTGGGTCTCACTTCATCATAGGGTTTGGGAAATTCCGATTATACCCTCTTTGTTGGCGGGTGTGAGGAGGCTGACCAGGATTCTATTGAAGGGGAGTGCTTGTTAGATTTGAAGTAGTTGATTATATTATTGAAATTTCTTATTCAAGTAGTGCAATATCTTATTGAGTCTCACTTCGTCTTGGGAACTGGAAAATCCATTGAAAAATTCCAGTTCTACTCTCTTTGTTGGCGTGGGGGGGGGGGTGACCAGGATTTCTATGAAGGAGATTGCTTGTTAGACTTGAAATATTTTAATATATTATGAAAATATCTTATTGAAATAATTAAATATCTTGTTGGGTCTCCACTTCGTCATAGAGACTGGAAAATCCGTTGAAAAATGTCAGTCCTACCCTCTTTGTTTGGGTGGGGGAGGGGCTGACCAGTATTTTGTTGAAGGGGAGTAGTAGTTAGACTTGTAGTAGTTTAATATATTATAAAATATTTTATGCGACAAGCCTATGGCTTCTTCCTTTATTGAATAAAATAAATAAATAAAATGAAAACTGGCAGTGGTCAGTGGCTTCGTTTTTAGTATCGCAAAACTTGTAATGCAGGGATTATTGGGTAAGACCTTCTGAATTGGTAAGTTAAAATAAAAGGACTTTGACATTTAGGCCAGTAACACCTGCATGGATTCGATGATACATTTTGAATCTGGTTTTGATAAGAGGAACTATTTCTTTTTCAGAGGTTTATATTTAGTATATCTTTCTTGGGAGTGGTTTTGCAATTTTGAAAGTTTTTATTTTTGCATTTTCATCAATCATGATGATTGCCCGTAACGTCGGTTTTGTATTTTATTATTTAGATATTCTTCGTGAACAATTAGCCAGCTGTGCCGCTAGATTTGTATGTGGCAATTTACCGTCATTTGCTGTTTGCAAAAAAAGGCAAAACTTGTTATGTGTATTTGGAAAAAAGTGGCAAAACCGGTACGGTAACCGGTAAACTATTGTGTATCGGTAAAAAACAGGAAAGACATTATGTACTGTTGGAAAAATACCAAAACCGATGTATAACGACAGCACAAAATTGCAAAACTAATATGTACGACTGACATAAAGAAAATAACAAAGGTGTGTATTACTAGCAACAAAAGTGGTGAAACTATTATGTGCCATTGGCAAAAAAAGAGAAAAACTCCTAAGTGCCGTGGCAAAACCGATGCGTATTGATGGCAAAAATTGAAAAACTATTCTGTACCAGTAACAAAAATAAAATATAAAAGTTATTTACTATTAGCGAAAAAATGGCAAAGCTGTTACAGCATGTACTGTTGTCAAAAATGGGAAAGTTGTGCGTACAGATGGCCAAAAATAGCAAAGACGTTATACATCATTGGAAAAAAAGGCAAAACCGATATATAACGACGGCACAAAATTGTAAAACTAATATGTACCGTTGACAAAAAGAATTTAAAACAGGTATGTATTATTAGCAACAAAAATGGTAAAACCCTTATGTACCATTGGGAAAAAAAGGGAAAACTTTTGAGTGCCGTGGCAAAACCGATGCGTATTGATGGCAAAAATTGAAAAACTTCTGTACTAGTGACAAACAAAAATATAAAAGTTATTTACTATTAACGAAAAAATGGCAAAGCTGTTACAGCGTGTACTGTTGTCAAAAATGGGAAAGTTGTGCGTACAGATGGCCAAAAATAGCAAAGACGTTATGCATCATTGGAAAAAAAGGCAAAACCGATATATAACGACGGCACAAAATTGTAAAACTAATATGTACTGTTGACAAAAAGAATTTAAAACAGGTATGTCTTATTAGCAACAAAAATGGTTAAACCCTTATGGCAAAAAAAAAGGAAAAACTTTTAAGTGCCGTGGCAAAACCGATGCGTATTGATGGCAAAAATTGAAAAACTTCTGTACTAGTGACAAACAAAAATATAAAAGTTATTTACTATTAGCGAAAAAATGGCAAAGCTGTTACAGCGTGTACTGTTGTCAAAAATGGGAAAATTGTGCGTACAGATGGCCAAAAATAGCAAAGACGTTATGCATCATTTGAAAAAAAGGTAAAACCGATATATAACGACGGCACAAAATTGTAAAACTAATATGTACCGTTGACAAAAAGAATTTAAAACAGGTATGTCTTATTAGCAACAAAAATGGTTAAACCCTTGTGTACCATTGGCAAAAAAAAAGGAAAAACTTCTAAGTGCCGTGGCAAAACCGATGCGTATTGATGGCAAAAATTAAAATACTTCTGTACCACTGACAAAAAAAAAATATAAAAGTGATTTACTATTATTGAAAAAATGGCGAAACGATTATTTACTGTTGTTAAAAGATAGAAAACTGTTGCAGCGTGTACTGTTGTCAAAAATGGGAAAGTTGTGCCTACAGTTGGTAAAAAGTAACAAAGACGTTATGTACTGTTGGAAAAAATAGCAAAACCGATTTATAACGATGGCACAAAATTGCAAAACTAATATGTATCGTTGACAAAAAGAATACAAACAGGTATGTACTTCTAGCAACAAAAATGGTAAAACCATTATGTGCCATTGGCCAAAAAAAGAAAAAACTTTTAAGCGCCGTGGCAAAACCGATGCGTATTGATGGCAAAAAAATTTTGTGCTGTTGGTAGAAATAGCAAAACCGAATGTGTAATGATGGCAAAACCGTTATGGCCTATTGAAAAAATGGCAAAACCGTATACATCATCGAAATAATGGCAAAGCTGTTACAGCGTGTACTGTTGTCAAAAATGGGAAAGTTGTGCGTACAGATGGCCAAAAATAGCAAAGACGTTATGCATCATTGGAAAAAAAAGGCAAAACCGATATATAACTACGGCACAAAATTGTAAAACTAATATGTACTGTTGACAAAAAGAATTTAAAACAGGTATGTCTTATTAGCAACAAAAATGGTTAAACCCTTATATACCATTGGCAAAAAAAAAGGAAAAACTTTTAAGTGCCGTGGCAAAACCGATGCGTATTGATGGCAGAAATTAAAAAACTTCTGTACTAGTGACAAACAAAAATATTAAAGTTATTTACTATTAGCAAAAAAATGGCAAAGCTGTTACAGCGTGTACTGTTGTCAAAAATGGGAAAGTTGTGCGTACAGATGGCCAAAAATAGCAAAGACGTTATGCATCATTGGAAAAAAAGGCAAAACCGATATATAACGACGGCACAAAATTGTAAAACTAATATGTACTGTTGACAAAAAGAATTTAAAACAGGTATGTCTTATTAGCAACAAAAATGGTTAAACCCTTATGTACCATTGGCAAAAAAAAGGAAAAACTTTTAAGTGCCGTGGCAAAACCGATGCGTAATGATGGCAAAAATTTAAAAACTTCTGTACCAGTGACAAAAAAAAATAAAAGTGATTTACTATTAATGAAAAAATGGCGGAACCATTATTTACTGTTGATAAAAGATAGAAAACTGTTGCAGCGTGTACTGTTGTTAAAAATGGGAAAGTTGTGCCTACAGTTGGTAAAAAGTAACAAAGACGTTATGTACTGTTGGAAAAAATAGCAAAACCGATTTACAACGATGGCACAAAATTGCAAAACTAATATGTATCGTTGACAAAAAGAATACAAACAGGTATGTACTTCTAGCAACAAAAATGGTAAAACCATTATGTACCATTGGCCAAAAAAAGAAAAAACTTTTAAGCGCCTTGGCAAAACCGATGCGTATTGATGGCAAAAAAATTTTTTGCTGTTGGTAGAAATAGCAAAACCGAATGTGTAATGATGGCAAAACCGTTATGTGCTATTGAAAAAAATGGCAAAACCGTATACATCATCGAAATAATGGCAAAGCTGTTACAGCGTGTACTGTTGTCAAAAATGGGAAAGTTGTGCGTACAGATGGCCAAAAATAGCAAAGACGTTATGCATCATTGGAAAAAAAGGCAAAACCGATATATAACGACGGCACAAAATTGTAAAACTAATATGTACTGTTGACAAAAAGAATTTAAAACAGGTATGTCTTATTAGCAACAAAAATGGTTAAACCCTTATGTACCATTGGCAAAAAAAGGAAAAACTTTTAAGTGCCGTGGCAAAACCGATGCGTATTGATGGCAAAAGTTGAAAAACTTCTGTACTAGTGACAAACAAAAATATAAAAGTTATTTACTATTAGCGAAAAAATGGCAAAGCTGTTACAGCGTGTACTGTTGTCAAAAATGGGAAAGTTGTGCGTACAGATGGCCAAAAATAGCAAAGACGTTATGCATCATTGGAAAAAAAAGGCAAAACCGATATATAACGACGGCACAAAATTGTAAAACTAATATGTACTGTTGACAAAAAGAATTTAAAACAGGTATGTCTTATTAGCAACAAAAATGGTAAAACCCTTATGTACCATTGGGAAAAAAAGGGAAAACTTTTGAGTGCCGTGGCAAAACCGATGCGTATTGATTGCAAAAATTGAAAAACTTCTGTACTAGTGACAAACAAAAATATAAAAGTTATTTAATATTAATGAAAAAATGGCAAAGCTGTTACAGCGTGTACTGTTGTCAAAAATGGGAAAGTTGTGCGTACAGATGGACAAAAATAGCAAAGACGTTATGCATCATTGGAAAAAAAAGGCAAAACCGATATATAACGACGGCACAAAATTGTAAAACTAATACGTACTGTTGACAAAAAGAATTTAAAACAGGTATGTATTATTAGCAACAAAAATAGTAAAACCCTTATGTACCATTGGGAAAAACAGGGAAAACTTTTGAGTGCCGTGGCAAAACCGATGCGTATTGATGGCAAAAATTGAAAAACTTCTGTACTAGTGACAAACAAAAATATAAAAGTTATTTACTATTAACGAAAAAATGGCAAAGCTGTTACAGCGCGTACTGTTGTCAAAAATGGGAAAGTTGTGCGTACAGATGGCCAAAAATAGCAAAGACGTTATGCATCATTGGAAAAAAAAGGCAAAACCGATATATAACGTCGGCACAAAATTGTAAAACTAATATGTACTGTTGACAAAAAGAATTTAAAACAGGTATGTCTTATTAGCAACAAAAATGGTTAAACCCTTATGTACCATTGGCAAAAAAAAGGAAAAACTTTTAAGTGCCGTGGCAAAACTGATGCGTATTGATGGCAAAAATTAAAAACCTTCTGTACCAGTGACAAAAAAAAATATAAAAGTGATTTACTATTAATGAAAAAATGGAGAAACCATTATTTACTGTTGATAAAAGATAGAAAACTGTTGCAGCGTGTACTGTTGTTAAAAATGGGAAAGTTGTGCCTACAGTTGGTAAAAAGTAACAAAGACGTTATGTACTGTTGGAAAAAATAGCAAAACCGATTTATAACGATGGCACAAAATTCCAAAACTAATATGTATCGTTGACAAAAAGAATACAAACAGGTATGTACTTCTAGCAACAAAAATGGTAAAACCATTATGTACCATTGGCCAAAAAAAGAAAAAACTTTTAAGCGTCGTGGCAAAACCGATGGGTATTGATGGCAAAAAAATTTTGTGTTGTTGGTAGAAATAGCAAAACCGAATGTGTAATAATGGCAAAACCGTTATGTGCTATTGAAAAAAATGGCAAAACCGTATACATCATCGAAATATTGGCAAACCAACGTATACTGATGGCAAAATATCGTAAAAAATTTTGTACCGGTGACAAAAACGAAGATAAAGCAAAATGGAAATGAACAAAATAATAAAATCTTAAAAATGGTACAAGTCATTGTGAAGCGTTGTAAAAAAAACAAAAAAAGAGAATCATTAATTTGATATTACTCGTTACGTAGAGTATAATTACATATGTATAATAAATAATCAAACATCATAAATATTATGTAAAGGCAGAGCCAGAGCCATATCTTATTATGAATCGTTGATAACTTCTTCAATCCAGTCTAAGTAGTAGGATACTCGCTGATAAACTCCTGGGTAGTCCTTGAATGCACACCCGTTACCAAAAGAAACAATACCAACTTGAATAACCTTGCCACCCTTATTGTCAATCATTAACGGTCCTCCAGAGTCTCCCTAAAGAAGGAAAATGCTTCTGATAGATTAAATAGCTAAGCACTAATACACAAATCTTCATGCGGGGGGATTTGAACCTGAGCCCCATGCATAACTCAAAATGTTTGATATGTATTATTGAACTATAATTTCTTATGCTGCCTGTATACTCTACCTATTTTAGAACCTTTTCAAAGACCCTCCGCCTTGAAGTAAATTTCCCACTACATTTCCTACTTCAAACCTCATTTTGTCGATAGTTAGGTTGTAGACGGGTATTCTTTTCGACTGTCAATAGTTTAGCGAATCTTTGGTTTGACAAATTTTGTGTTGACAAATTTTTAGGAAAATGATTCTGGTAGATTAAATAGCTAAGCACTAATACACAAATCTTCATGGGGGGGGGCTTTGGACCCGAGCCCCATGCATAATTCAAAATGTTTAATATGTATTATTTAACTATAATTTCTTATGTTGTCTGTATACTCTACCTATTTTAGTACCTTTTCAAAGACCGTCCGCCTTGAAGTAAATTTTCATGTACATGTCTGACTTCAAACCTGATTTTGTCGATTTTTAGGTTGTTGACGGGTATTCTTTTCGACTGTCAATAGTTTAGCGAATCATTGGTTTGACAACTTTTGTGTTGACTAGTTTTGACAATTACATGATTTAACAACTAAAAGATTTAGTTTGAAAAATAAGTGAGTTGCTTACAGAATTCAAAATTTAATTACTAGACCATCAATATTCGCAAAGTGAGGCGCCTTTGGAATTATATCCCTTCTCTTACTATTTCCTTGCATTTCACCGCCAATGCCTACCGTAACCTCCAGCTAAATTTCCTTCTCCCTAGTCAATTTCCCCCCTTCGATCTTGCCTCCTTCGTTCTGTTTGAAGAAAAAATCCTCTTTTATATTCCCAACAAAATGTTCCACTGAAAGACACACAAGAAATTTCATCACATTCGTACTTGATATGTTAAATTAGTGACTCTCCTCCCCTCTCCCTCCCACTCTCTTTTTATCTTACAAACGGTTATTTAACGGTTATTTTGAAAATTTGAGCTTCCTTTTTATAGTCTAAATTGTGTTTTTAACTTCTTTTTTTTTAACTAAATTATGTTTTATATTGTTTTTATTTGGTTAGCGATTTTCAAAAATAAGTTTTATGTTACTAAAAATCTTTAGATAGAGTAACATTGTTGTAGTTCTTCATATTGCCCGAAAAAAGGAACCACAGCATACACAACAGCATACAGCATTGGACAACAAAGTCAGTTTTTTTATTTTGTTTCTTTAAATATAACAGCAAATCCCCGTCTGAAATATTTCCATATATTTGCAAATTTTTATCATAAATTTTTACTAGTTTTTTTTAATTCAAAATAAAATTTTTAGTGAAAGAATTCCAATGAAGTATCCCGAATATTTGAATAATATTCTAGAACACAATATGTACCTGTGGCACCAATAATAAAATTATGCCTTAGAAGCTCTGTGAAGGTATTTTAGGTCCAGTGGCAAACACAATGGCAGCCCATAAGTAGCGAAGTAAGCTGTTTTCTGACTTTTAATTGACATTTTTCTCAGTGAACCATTAGAAATTCCCTCTGGAATTTCTGTTGGGTCACTAACAGGTCATTAGCTTGTAGTAGGGTATTATGTCCTTTATATTATTTATACGTATTTATATGCACAGGAATAATTTGAGTGAATTATTGGGGAAAAAGGTTTAAGAATTAGATAAAAGTTAAGTTTTTCCGTTATATTCATTTTATCACTTTTTTTCTCACCTGAAACTGTTTATTGTTTGAAATTATGCGCATATTGCTGCTTTGATATTTCTTACTATATAAGTGAGTGTAGTCACTTTTGAATTGATGCTGTCAATTACGAGAATATTTTCGCCTATAAGTCTAATAAATTCGCTATTTTTGATTTGCCGAAAGAATAAGAAATATTTATATAAATCCAGCATCGAGTTAAGGCTAAGATTCCTTAGGATTTTTCTCAAGATCCTGAACATATGATCTTGGGAAATGTATATATGTTACCGGGAATGTCTGAAATTTTGTTAATGTCGAGATTCTTCGGTGAATACCCGAAATTAATTTTTCTCTGCTTGGATTCAATTAGCTTTGTGAATCAGCTTTATCAGTTTTATGCAAGTTATGATGGTAAATATTAAAGTTAGTTTAGATTGTGTTAGGTTAACTTTTCTTATAAATATAAGAAATTGGGCTAAAACCCTAAGCTAACCTAACCTAACCTGTCATCATCAAACCTTGCATTAAATTGAAAAAGTTGACTTGCAACGCTGGATAAAAAAGGTATTTCGGACATTCACCAGTGAATGCCGACATTCACGAATTTCGGACAGTCACGGTAACATATATATTAAACATTATCCTAAAATTATAATCATTAATCATTAATGAGCATTGGGAATTGTTAAATTCTTAGTGGCAACTATGCGCTGAATAGTATATTACCGTGATAAGGGGTAAATCACTGAGCGAGCTTCCAAAGTGCCAACAAATTAAAATCATTTTTTACCTAGTGGGCCCAACTGAGGCCTATTCATACCTGAAAACAGCGATTCTCAAAGATTTTCAATTTGGTTGTTTCAAAATTATAAAGTTTTTAGGGAAATATCAGACTTTTGTCTGTGTCGCCACGTTGGTTCCCAAAGACAATTACGCCTTCAAAGGAAAGCAACACCTTCTGAAGTTGTTTGGTGCCCCATGTTTTTAGCTTATTTTTTGCTGATTTCCCACCCACGTTTCTCCTTTTTAAATTTGTTACTACTTT
Source organism: Artemia sp. Qi Xiang Cuo (assembly GCF_049724085.1). Lineage (NCBI taxonomy): Eukaryota > Metazoa > Arthropoda > Branchiopoda > Anostraca > Artemiidae > Artemia > Artemia sp. Qi Xiang Cuo. Next base: position 90,547 of record NW_028300704.1, read on the forward strand.
TTAATGAAAACCTGCATTACCGCGTCTGGAGGTCCTTTTCGTTAAAAATTGAATTCCCTATTTTTCTAAGATATATATGACTGTATGAGTTTCCATTTCCCAATTTCAAAACTCAAGTTTCATTTTCACTGTGCTTTGTACTTTAAGGATGAATCAAATGGTCTGGTCTGGAAAATTTTCCTTCTTCGTTTTTCACCCCTTCCCCTTATTCTCTGGAAACATCCTTTGATACCTTTTAGGGTGTTTAAACCTATTACCTCCATACGCATATTATATTCAGGCATTCTAGATTTGGATTTCTTTACACGGATGGCAAAGATTAGGTTTCTTCAAAATAGGATGTAACCCAAAGTATAAACACATACTGACAAGTACTGACAAAACCTATCCTCTCCACACAAAAAAGTGACCCTTTGTCCGCGTCTCCGGAGACGATTCCATACCTATGCGAACCTGGCTTCGAAATCACAAGTTCCGTAGGTGATTATACTTGTTCCGTAAAAGCTGTATTAAATTTAATTAATTGGCTCGGAGCGATTAAGTAGTACAACATTTCCCCTCTAGAGGCGCTGAGGTATGCGGGATCACTTTTGGAAAGTTTTGTCAGTACTTGTCAGTATGTGTTTATACTTTGATGTACAAAGTATAAACACTTTGATTTCGTACATTAAACTTAATTTTCTTAAAGTACAGTGGACAATGAAGTTCTTAAATGACAGAGAAAACGAAATATTGTCTTTTGAATTGCTTAAGCAGAAACTTACGCAACCATATATATCTTTAAAAATTAGGGAAAAAAACGGAAGTTTAATTTCTACTGGAAATGAAATTTTAAAATTGAAAATTTTGAAAAACGAATGGAAATGTTTAAGTTGTGAATTTAAATTTCTATGTGTCGTCATGCAGTTTTTTTCAGTAACAGGCACCACATTTGAAAAAAAGAAACGTTGGTCAAGATCAACAAAATATAGGCAAATAATATATAGCACCTACAGCTTAAGAAGGTTCAGCTTTCCTTTAAAAGTGTAGTTGTATTTGGGGATCGTTAGAGTGTTAAGACTCAAATTTTACCGGAGGCTTTGTCAAAGTTAGATATTTATTTTTGCTTATGTACCAAATTTCATAATTTTGAAGTAACTCAGGGAAAATTGCGGTTTTCAGGTATTAATAGACCTTATTTGGGTTTGGGGAAGGGGTAATATTTTTGCTTTGGTGTCCAAGGTAAATCAAACTTAAATTTGAAAAAAATAATGAGGTTTTTACCTCACTAATTTACTCTTATTGGGGGGTTTCATTTTAAAAATGACCGCATTCACCAATATAATATGATAATGTCAGAGTAGCGAATATGTGTATGATTGCAAACTATAAACAGTTCTGGCCTAAAAAACTTCTGTTATTATTTTAAGCTATTAATCTTCTTTCCTCCCCGATATTGTATCCATAATACTAGTACAATTAAACATTTACATAAAACGCATAACATACGATACCATAGTTCACATTATTTAGCAACTAGTAACTCTACAAGAGGTCCCAGAGGGAATTTTGAATTATTTGAGCAAAAACTTCAACTATATCAGACCCAAAATATCGACAGTGAAAATTCGTCCGACAAATTTATGGACTTAACGTTCCCTTTTTAAAATAAGAAGTGTTTTTGGAAATTTGTCTTCAGGAGGGGAGGGGGGGGGGTTTATTCCCGAACAAAATGTGACTTTTCTGAAAAAATAAATTATTTTTGTTTACTGTTTCAAGTCTGGTTCAAAAGGAGGGTGTCAGGAACCTAACATTTACCTTTAAAATAGGCAGTATTTATTTACAATCTTAACAGGAGGGGGGCAGGATTTCCTTCCCTCTCATTTTGGTTCGCCTTTGAAAATCACATATTGAAGTTTAAATTGTTACTTAATTCAGCCAAGGGAGCCTTGCCTATTCTTGCATTTTAAAGTTTGTTAAATACCATCAGTTTTAATATAAAAGATTCTAGTATCCTTTTGTAGTATCCATTTGAGTATCCTAGTATCTAGATACTATAGATACTATTCTAGATACCTATAGATACTATACTCTACTAGATACTGTCCTAGTGTCTAGTACACTAGTATCCACTTGAGTGTACTTAAATCCTATTATCCATTTGAAGAGAACGTACCTGACAAGTTCCCTGATTCCCTTCTGGATAACCCGCACAAATGTGAACCGTGTTGTTAAACTTGACTCCGGCCTCACCATAGCTCTTGCATGATTCTTGAGGTAGTATTGGAACTGTAAGATGTTTGAGTACTTCAGACGGAGGCTTGTTTACGGATATATTTTTACTATACGGCATTACTATGCTTCTGTATAGTAAGTCTGTAGTAACATTGCTGGAAATTGTTTCATTATTTGGCTTCACCGGTGGACGATAGCCTTCTCGTGCTTTTGTTATTCCCCAGCCTGTAAATAATTTATCATTAAACGGATTGCAATTGTATTATTAAAGTACTTAGAGCCTCAAAATGAAAACACTTTTTCTCCTTTGGTCCATATTAGGTCTATCAAACAGTTCGTAGTAACGAACTGTAAGTAAGGAGCTACACGGCTCAATAGTAACCAAAACTCTAAAAACCGTAATTTTGACTCTGTAAGTTTGACTCGAACCGTAACTTTGACTCTGTCACACAATTTTTTTTTTTAAACAATAAAAAACTTTAGCGTAAAGAGCGAGGCGTTGAGGAGGGGACAGCCCCTTTCATGTACGGAATAATATCTGTTCGTTTTAAGTTTTAATGTCGCTCTTTACTTTCAGTTAAAAAAATGGTTTTTTTTATTTAATTTATAACTAAAACCACGATTTAATAAGATTGCCCGTTGTCTGAAAATTACGAAGTTGTTAGGACAGTAGAACATTTTCGCCAGGGTTATCACGTTGGGAACAAATAAGGAAAAATTAATTAGTTAAGTTTGATTACTATTTTCGTCTGTAAAAATTATAACATAAACGACCTGTTGATTTCTAAAGACAACTGAACCTTCAAAGGAAAGCTACACCTTCTTAAGCTGTTCGGTGCCACGGTTTTTCACTCATTTTTTGCTGATTCTTTGCACAGTGTCTTTTTTAGTTTGGCACCTGATAGTAACAGTAGGTGCTTATGGAGGTATTATTTTTAAGATATATATGATTTTCTAAATTCTCACTTAATTAATTCAAACAAACAGATAACATATTCACTGTCCTTGGTACTGTGACTGTTTTAACAAAAAAATTGTAGAAATGAATATTGAAATTTTTTTTTAAGGCGAACAAAGGCCTTTTTTAAGGCCTGAAAAAGGCCAGAATTTTTTTTTTCTGGTCTAAAAAAGCAAATATTTTGGGAGGACAACCGCCTCCCTCTTCCAACGCTATAAGAGAAATTAGAAAAAACACCAAATATATGGACGAGACAACTGGGATAAAGTCAAACTGATAAAACCAAAGAGGGCGAAAGCCAACACGAAAAATAACAAATAAAAAACTAAATCTGGAAGAATCTCAAATCTAAAAACCTAACAACGCGGAAAACCAACAGTAGCAAACAAATAAAATCTAAAACCACAAAATTAAAAGTTTAAAGCAAAAATATAATTCCAAGAGCAAGCTTCTTACCAATATCAACGAATAGCAAAATCCAAAGATCTCATCAGTCACTAGTGCAAGACGAGAGCTTTGGATTTTGGTGAGTGGCCCGCTTTTTCAATAAGATTTTCGGCGACATTAAAGCTTAAAACGAACAGAAATTATTACGTATATGAGGGCGTCTGCCCCATCGTCAATACCTTGCTCTTTGCGCTAAAATTCGAATTTTGTTCCAATTCTTTAAGAATGACTCCTGAATCACTAAGACCGTTTAACTAGAATAAATAGCTCTTTTAAAAGTACTAAAAAAAAACTTTAGCGTAATGAACGAGGTATTGACGAGGGGGCAATCTCCCTCATATCCGCAATAATTTTGTTCGTTTTAAGCTTTAATGTCGCTCCTTACTTTAAGTTAAAAAAAACTCGTTTTTTTTTATTTAATTTTTTATCTTTTTAAAATAATGCTGGGAAATCCGGCACCCCCTTCATCAAAAATTCTCTTCTCCCTCTATAGAAAATTCCTCCATGAAAATTTTCTCCCACGTAACCCACGACCCCCCCCCACCAGAAAAAATCCCCCCGAAAACGTCTGTATACTTCCCAATAAACAACACTATATGTAAACAATGGCAAAGCTCCTGACTTGCAGCCCTGCCCCTAAGGACTGCGGGGGATTAGGTCATCCTCAAAGACATAGTTATTAGATCTTTCAACTATGCTGAACAAAATGGCTATCTAAAAATTTTGATCGGGTGACTTTGGGAAAAAATGAGCGTGGGAGGGGGCCTAGTTGCCCTCCAATTTTTTTGGTCACTTAAAAAGGGCACTTTAATTTCAGTTCGAATGAGCCCTTTCGTCACATTCTAGGACCACTGGGTCGATACGATCACCCCTGGAAAAAAAACAATAAAAAGCAAATAAACAGGCATCCGTAATCTTTCTTCTGGCAAAAAATACAAAATTCCACATTTTTGTAGATGTGAGCTTGAAACCTCTACAGTAAGGTTCTTTGATACGCAGAATCTGATGGTGTGATTTTCATCAATATTCTGTGACTTTTAGGGGTTGTTTCCTCCTTTTTTCGAAAATAAGGCAAATTTTCTCAGGCTTGTAACTTTTGATGGGTAACATTAAACTTAATGAAACTTATATATTTATAATCAGCATAAAAATCCAATTCCTTTGATGTATCTATTTGTGTCAAAATTTCGTTTTTTAGAGTACTGGTTACTATTGAGCCGGGTCGCTCCTTACTTATAGTTCTTTTGTAAGGAGCGTTACTACGAACTGTTTGAAAAACAGTGAAAGTTTTTTATATACTTCCGTTTACAACTCACTCAATTCTTCACAATCATCCATGATGAAGCTCATGATATAATTTCGTAAAATAAGATATTTCTTGCAAAAAAATTACTATCGTAAGCACCGAAGGACCGAATTTAAATTTATATATATATATATATATATATATATATATATATATATATATATATATATATATATATATATATATATATATATATAATATATAATATATACTGAAAACCCGTCGTATACAATAAATGTACAATGACAGAGTATACAAAAATACGAAAAGAGGGAACAAAACGATAATAATAACAACAAAAGCAACAACTTCTTAAATAGTATACAAAATAGTACGAAAAGTGGAAACTCAAAGATAGCATACTCAAAGATTACAAAAGAAACAACAACTTCTTCGAAAATAGCAATAAAGACAACAACTTTTGAAAGGAGAAAAAAAAAGGGAAACAAAAGGGAAAATTAAATAAGCAAACTTGCCCACTCGTGCTTTAGAATTTCTGGTTTTGTTTTTTGCCGGCTAATAAGTGTCTGAACAGCTAGATTCGGGTCCGCTAGGTTATAGCGCCGAATCAGAAAACTATTTTTTGTCCAAGGTTGCAATTTTAGTAGGTACTTTGCAAAACGGAAAAATATAGAGCGGATTTTAGACTTTTCACGGTTTGCCAATAAATTCCAGAAAGGAGTCACATATAATATATGTGGCAGAGCGGTAGCGTTGTAAATACTTGCCAGTAGTGGACGGTTAAAGCTCAGAGTGGATTTAACGATCAAAGCATAGGAGCTGGATATTCGCCGTTCAAGATGTGAGATCAGGAGGGAACGGGTATACTGTAATGAGGAACCTAGTGGAAGCCCTAGATATACTATTTTATCAACTGGTTTTACTGAACAATCACCTAGTGTGATATTAGTAGGAGGGTCATTCTTTCAATCATAAAGCAAAACTTCCGACGTTTGGGAGCTAAATCTTAGACCAACTTTCTCGTAGTTGGAATGCAGACACGAGAATATTTCTGAAAGGCGGTTAAGCGTCCAACTGAGATTCAGCGTGTCATCGGCATAGCACACTAGGGAGATGTCAATGGACCTGAGACTGCATGATGAAGGACAGCTGTCTTGAGGTTCAATAATGTAGTTATTGAAGAAATTGGGGGATAAAACTGCTCCCTGATGGGCACCTTTATGGACTGGTATCAAAGCTGACCGTGGGGCTGGCGGAAGGCCTTTATCGGGAGAGAGCTTGAGTCGCACGTGAAGGTGAGAATAAATATCACGGAAAGCCTGGATGTTATTTGAGTTCACTCCTCTTTTAGCTGAGTTTAGCAACATACGTGCATGAATCAATGAATCAAACGCTCTCTGTAGGTCTAAGCCCCCGATCGCTAGACTTTCTCCTGATTTGTGTGCATCCAGGAGTGAATATGCAACGACATGGAGCGCTTCCGCACAACCAATGCCGCGTTGGAAATCGAATTGTCTTGGTGGGCTACAACACAGTTTTTCAAACTCATCTACGAATAAAAGTTCAAATAACTTGCAGAAAGTGGTAGCAACCGTGATTGGACGGAAAGAGGAGCAATGCATAGTAACTTTTCCTTTTTTAGGAGCTGGCGTAAGATCTCCAATTTAGAAAGAGGTTGGGACAATACCTTGAATGAGGATAATCTGTAGCAGCAGTATCACATAACTAATGAGAGCAGGCCCACCATTTTTTAGATGGAGTGTACTGATCCTGTCAATCTCAGAAGAGTTCTTAGGTTTTATGGGAGAGATGACTCTACACACAGCTCGCTCACTTACAAGATAATCACTCCGAGGACAACTATCTAAGAAGTCGTTCAACTCAGCTTCGTATATTTCGTTGAGGACTGGGTCGGGAGGCAAAAATTCTGACCCATAATATGCGTACCATTCAGAGTCAGGGATTACAGATGCGGATAAAGACTCATCGCCTTTAGAGGACATAAAACACCAAAGGAGAGAAGGAATAATTTGGGCCCGTGTAGATTCAATATCAATCATCTTATTTCCGTGAGCTTGTAGCTCTCTCGCAAATTTCCTTTCTGTGAGCCGGTGGATTGACTTTATTAACCCCAACAGGGGTCGTCCACCAGAAACACACATTTGAAGCCAACATTGAAAAATAGAGTGGGTATCCACTAACTCTGGATTTTCAGACCAGCCATGAAGGGTGTTATGACGGGGTCTACTTAGAGGGACGGAAGCTTTTTCAGCACAGCGAAGGGCATGGCCAATTTCTGCGCAATAAAAGTCAACTGATAGTTGTGTTTCCTTCCTTGAAAGAGCAGTTAATCCAGAGAGAAGATGGAAAGGGACACGGATCTTACTAAGGACTCTGGCGGCTTCTTCTTGAAATAAAACGGGGTTAATTTTACACCAATCACGGCGAGACCTAGGAGGTGTTTTTGAAGTTGTTTGCGTTTGTGTATCTGAGCTGTGGCAAGGAATATCGGCTGAGAACTGTATTGGTAAGTGATCAGACAGCTGAAAATCAAGCACAACCTTGACAGGTGAAATCCTGAGATTTGCGGACGCAACGACGTGATCGAGATCTGATGTGGACATTGAGGTGTGTACATGTGTAAAATTTAAATCTTTGCACTTGAGATCAAACTGGTCTCCAAAAATACTAAGCAACAACGTAGAACGTAAAGACCTAGATAAGAGCGGTTCATTCAAGTCGCAATTGAAGTCACCAACTAGTATGCATTCAAGGCTTAAGGATCTAATACGGTTAATACACTGTCCGAGTTTATCACTAGAATAAGTAAAAGCACGCTCCAAACGCTCATCATGGTAATTTGTAGGCAAATATACATTAATAAAAACAAAGCCCTCAACACGAATCGCCAGAAAATTATCATTGACTTCAAATACACTAGATCTTAGAGTCGAACGAACAAAAGTGGCAATACCACCGGAAGGTCACCCTTTTCCACTTAGCTGCTTCGCTGAAACTGAATAGACCGATACTGAACTATTAAAACTAAGAATACTTTTACTGCGGCTTTTGACGAAATGTTCTTGTAAACAGACAACTTCATTTTGCTCAAAAAAAACATCTGAGATCGAATTTTTATTCGTGTACGAGCCATTAATGTTCAACGATAAACATTTATCTGCATAATATTCAGAATTTTTTTCTTTTGTGGATTACTATGTGAGGGACATTTTACACTGTAACACGTGTGACTGCCGATTGTGTATTCAGCGCAGAATGTCGGCTGTCTGCATTTTTCATCTCGCGTAGAACGATGTTCACTTGAGGCTAGTCTAAAGCATAAAGGTTCAACCGTACACTGGGAAGCGAGATGACCGATTTTGTGACAGTTATAGCATCGTCTTGGCAAGAACTTAAACGGATCAGCAGGTAGACGCTCGTAGCCGATAATCACCGAAACACTCAGAAATTGTTGGAGCTCACTAAGAGTGTTAAAATACGCTTTGAAAGAACGGGATTTTCCGCACTGTTCAGTCTTCGTACTATTCGGGATTAGATATTTTAGTCCTTCACAGTTTATATCCTCAGGGACATTTCGAAGCACAGCTATGTGCAGGGGTTCTTGATCAGTAAATTTGAGATCGGGCTTGAAAGATATTGCTTTCTCAACGATTTTCGCTGCTGCAGCCTTCGACCTGACCACTAGCTTCCATTCGTTTGCAGATTTGCGAAGTTCACTAATGTCATTTGTATTTTCACAGAAACTGTCTATGAAAGCTTTCCGGTCATTTGGGCCATTGAGCTCCTTGGGGGGATTTTTCAAGACGACAGAATAGGTAGAGTTTCTGGGGTTGGACGTTTCAGATGCACTACGACTGCTTGTGAAAATACTGGTGGCTTGAGTGGACTGGGTGGCAAAAAAATGATCAAGCGTCCAAGAGAGCTCATTTACTTTCGCAGTAACTGTTTCATTCACCACATCTCCGATGACCGGAACCGAGCAGGGGTTAAAGATGACAAATTTTGGCATGTTCACATTTTTTTTCGCAGCTGAAACTAGAATTTTGCATATTTCAATGATATTGTCCTCATCTTTAGAGTAGGTCACAAGACGATTCGTAATATTCAACTCAGTATGAAGGATTCACTTTGCCTTTATAAAATCTTCATGTGTATAGAAAGCAACACACGCTTTTACGATACACTCCAATTTTATTACATCTGTTAGTGCTCTCGTTACACAATTCAGTAACGGATTCAAAATAATTTTTTCACTTTCAGCCATCGTATTTCTAAGCGTAATTAAATCTTAAAGTAAAGTCACAAAACAATGACTTGCCCGCAAGGGGGCTTTTTTAAGTCCCCCCACTTTCCAATAAACGCCTTCTAATTATCCAAATAAAATAATTCAATCCAAATGAATAGCAGAAATTCACTTACGAGAGAAGTAAGGGAAGCGTTGGAGGCTGACTACCTTGTCCCCGCAATTTAAGGGGCAAGCACAGCGGGTACCACGGCTCTTGCAGAAAACTCTCTCAACCCGCGTCTGCCTACTTCTCTCCTGTCACTTTTATCACAGCGTAAATGCCGATCCTGGTCCTAAAACTATTTTGGATTTTTGCATTATTTTTGATTTTTGGCTTATATATATATATATATATATATATATATATATATATATATATATATATATATATATATATATATATATATATATATATATATATATATATATATATATATGTATATATATATACGCTACGAAAACTTTAAGAAAAAGAAAGTTTTTTTTAAAGAAAAGTAAAGGCCATATTAAACTTAAGAACAGTAGAAATAGAAGCCTACAATAATTCAAACTCAAAACGACCAGAAACTATTATTAAAGAATAAAAAAGGAAGGGAGAATAATTGGTATGGCGCTAATCAATCAGGAACCCTTATCGCTATCTAAATTCAGAAAGTGCAAAGATTTTCAAACAGAGGTGTTTATTGTTTAAAGTTCAGGAAAGGTCTGCCCATTTCATATGAAAACAAACTAGTCTTATCTAGGCTCTCCGCCAAAACAGGTAACTAGATTTTTCAAATATCACAGGAACTACAATCTGAGAAAACAAATATCACGACGTGAAAAAAAATGATAAACTATCCAGTTGCGGATCCAGCGGGAGGGGGGCCCCCCGCGGGACCCCCGTAAAGTAGTCTAAAGTAGTGTAATTTACCTAATTAACGCAAGTTTGCATTAATTAAACTTGCTCCTAACGTAAGTTTGTCGAAGCAACCTATTTTGCACCCCCCTCCCCTAAAAAGATCCTGGATCTGCCCCTGAAACCATCACACCTATTCCACCAGTTATTAGAAGAAAAAAAAATTCATTATTTTCACAAATTTCATCAACCCCCAGCCTCATTTTTTACAAAATCTTACATAGGCCAATCATTTGAGTCCACTGTATGTAGATAATAGATTAAGTCATAATTTGTATATAATTATGTATATAATTTGTATATAATTATTCATACCTGTGAGATGGGACACTTGCAAACCACTTGGCTGGCTCACCAAGTTTTTTTCTGCTTTCGCAATTACGAACAATGCACGTTATAACCATTTCTCATACTAACCCGCTAATGCAGAAATAAGTGGGAGGAGCTTTTTGTTCGCACCGAGAACAAAGACCAGAAATGATCTGCGATAAGCTTACTGGATAATTATATGAACTGTGGGTAAAACTAAGTAAAATAAGAAAAAATATAAATGCAAACCTAAAAGAGATATTAAAAAAAGAAATGGGGAAACAAAACAAGCACAAAACTTGGGCAGCACCAGCACCAAACAATAAAAGAGGAATACTAGCGGGATATTTTGTGTATTTTTTCTGTAATGAAGGGGGCAAATTTTTTTTTATATCTGGAAGTAAAACAGTGCGTGGGGAACAAAATTCCTATTTTAAAACAACCCAAGGCGAGCGGAACTTTGGTAGGGAATGTCTTTTGGGGATAACATTTTCCGCACGAGGGTTTGCGATTTCATTTTTTTTGCAAAACATTATTTGCCTGTTCTTGCAATTTTTTTTTTGCAGCGTAACACTCCTACACTCGAGTTTTTCCAACCTAGTTTTTTTTTAGAAGTAGAGAGTATAGAATCTTGCCTTCCTTAAAAATTATTCACATGGCTCTTTTTTGAATGGATTCAAGTTTTCTGATTCATCCCGGGAGATGGTAGGGTGCCAAACAGGACAAGCATGTTCAATATTTGAGCGGGCAAAAAAGTGGGCTGGAAGTAACACAGCGAACGGGGGACAAAATAGGGATGGGCTCAGAAACAGCTCGAGGCGGCCGTAATCTGGATTGGGAGTGACGTTTGGGGAAAATATTTGCTGTCCGATGGTTTATTATTGCATTTTTGCAAAACGGAGGCACAACGAAACCCTCTTGCGGTCAAGGGTTTCCAAACTAGCTTTTTTAGGATACTGAACTAGTTTAGTATTCAGTTGAATACTAAACTTCAGAGTTTAAAATTTGATAATGTGGAAGATGGTTGGAATAATTTTAGAAAAATAATTTGTGAAGTTTCTGAAGGTGTCTTAGGGAAGAAAGCTAAAACTGCAGCTAAGAATATCTGTGAAAAAACTTTATGTTTAATAGAGAGGAGAATGGGCTTGTACAAGAATTATCTGAGTAATAGATCATATGAAAACAAAAGGAACGTAAGGAAAGTGGAGAAAGCATTAAAATATGAACTAAGGAGGTGTGAAGTGGATGCCATGGATAAAATTGCCGAGGATCTGGAAGATGCAGCTAGACGGCAGAGTAGTAAAACATTGTACTGGCATGTTAATAAATTCGGAGGGAGTAGCCAATCTAAACTTGGCCCAGTAAAAGACAGGAATGGGGCCACAATTAGCGATAAGAAAATAACTAAAGAGAGATTGGCCGAACGTTTTGATAATTTGCTAGACCGAGATAGAGTTGCAGGAAAACATTTAGAGGAAAATGAAAAATTTTTTGATACCTTGGATGTGAAGGAAGGTTTGTTTTGTGAGGAAGAATTAGCGACAGTACTAAAATGATTACAAAAAAAATAAAGCTCCAGGTGCTGATAGGGTGGTAAATGAGTTTATTAAATACGGTGGCTCTGAGGTTAGAAATAAGTTACTGAAGATTATGAATATGATTTTTGAAAAAGGGGAAGTACCTAACGATTTTAGCAAAACCTTAATTAAGCCACTTTATAAGAAAGGTGATAAAAGTGAGTTTTGTAATTATCGAGGCATTAGTCTGGTCTATGTAGGCAGTAAATAACTTAGTAATATGATACTTTTTAGACTGAGAGATGCCGTAGACAAAGTTTTAACAGAAGAAAAGTGCGGTTTTAGAAAAGGTAGAGGATGTCTTGACTAACTTTTCACTCTTAGGCTAATAATTGAGAAGTGCCTGAGTTTTCAAACACCTTTGGTCCTCAGTTTTATAGATTATGAGCAAGCGTTCAATTCTGTTGATAGAAGAGCTTTAGTAAAGGTTTTATCCTTGTATGGTATACCAGACAAATACATTAAAGTGATTAGTGCTATATAAGAGAATAACACTACTGCGGTTAAGGTAGGACATGAGGTTAGCAGCTGGTTTTGTGTTAAATCAGGAGTTAAGCAGGGTTGTGTTCTATTTCCCTTTATATGGATTATTTTGATGGAATTTGTCTTAAGGAGCACAGGAAAGGCAATGGGAGACCACTGAATCAAATGGGGAGAAAAAGGTCTTCTGGACTTAGATTATGCTTATGATTTAAGCATCCTAGATGAAAGTGTGAGCAAAATGAATGAAGTTTTAGAGGTTTTGCGAGTTCTGCGTGCTAGAATAGGTATGAAAATTAATGTTAAAAAGACTAAGTCACTAAGGCTAGGAATAAGTGAATATGAAAAGGTGACGTTGGGTAATGAAAAGATTGATAAGGTGGGCAGCTTCCCTTACCTTGGTAGTATTATTAGTAAAGATGTTGGGAGTAGTTAAGATGTTAAAAGTAGAATAGCCAAGGCTCAGGGTGTTTTATCACAGTTAAAAAAAAGTTCGGAAGAATAGGAACATAAGTCTGCAAACCAAGATTAGAATATTAGAAGCTACCGTAATGACAGTGGTCAAATATGGCTCTGAAGCATGGGTGCTCAGAAAAGTGGATGAAGATTTTCTAGATGTTTTCCAGAGAAATTGCTTAAGGATTGTTCTGGGTACCCGGCTGACTGAACGTATTTCAACTAATAAGCTATACGAAAAATGTGGTTCAATACCGCTCTCTAGGGCTATAATAAAAGGAAGGTTGAGGTGGCTAGGGCACGTTGTTCGGATGAAGGATGAGATATTGCCGAAGATTGTTTTTTTCGGCCACCCGTCTAGGGCTAAACGGAAAGCAGGTCTTCCTCGTCTGGGGTGGGAGGACGTCATAAAGAAAGATTTAAAGGAAATGGGAACTTCTTGGGCGGGTGTAAAAAAGGAGGCTTTAAATAGATTAGGATGGAGGAGGAGCGTGCACAGCTGTGTTGGCCTCAGGCGGCTTGCTGCTGCGGTGAGTTGTTAGTAGTAGTAGTAATAGAGAGTATGGCACCTTGTCTTCTTTGAAAATTATTCGCAAGGCTCTGTTTTGGATTGATTCAATTTTTTCTGATTCTTCACGAGAGATACCAGGGTGCCAAACTGGACAATCATATTCGAGATGGGGGTGGACAAAAGAGATGTAAATCCTTATAGAATGGGAAGGGGACGCTTATTTTATCTAGGGGCTTAAGGAGGGAGATAAACGCATTAGCTCTATGGATGATATCTCTGACATGCGTATCCCACTTAAAAAACAACATTGTAATTTTTTCTTTAATTGTAGTTTTTGTGAATTTTTTGGAGAACCTTGTGATTTTTTTCTCTTGTGATTTTTTGCTTAATGTGACCATAGGATGGCATAGTAGATTAATGCTTTTCTGGCAATACGAAGTCAATTATAATATAACTAGATTATAAATTTTATAAAATCATTATCGTTCATTTGAGCAAATCAAAGCTAGAGACTTCCTAAATTACCAAGGATGGCAAAAAAGTGACAAAGAAAACCTGGCTTTTAGAACTCTATACGCAGCTATGCATTTTTTTTTTATAGTAGAGGATGCCAAAATTGAAATAAAGAATCATGGGCGAAAAGCCAAACAACTTAAAGAGATGTAACTTTCATTTGAATATGCATTTAAAATAAAATCATTCAATTTTAACAAGACACACTTTCATAGGTCAAGCCCAGATATGGTATTATTTAGTCAATCAATTAGTTATAAAATGTCAAATACTGTTATAATCAACGTCGGTCGCAAAAAGAAAAATTTATCAACGAGCACAAAAGTTGTGAGCACATTTGTCAACACGCACAAGTTCCCGAATTATTAAAAGCATGAAGAAAGCTCAGTACAAAACTTCCAGAATAACGCTGTGACATGGCGTAAATCGGAGTTAGTTTTGGGACTTTCACAGCCACTTATCTGGGGGTTAAGGATCTAAGAGGGAAAAAATGAGACAAAAAGAAGTTTTAGTAGGGGAACGGAGTGTAGGGGTGATTCACATTTCAGGAATAGTTTCTCACGACAAACGAAAAGTGGTCAAGTTCAAATGCTTTTAGGAAGAGCTGTTTTAGGTTATTGAATTAATTACTTTAAGCTTTTATGAGGTCAATGGGGGTAAGGAGACAAAAATACTAACTGTCAGGTCATAAAGGATTAATTAAAAAAATCGAATAATTAGATATGTCGTTATAAATTGCGCATGCTCTACATGAGTTGCATTTACGTTAAGTTAATTACGTTAATTTACCTTAAGTTAAGTCCATTTCCAATAGAATACTGTTCAAGCAAGGAAATAGAAAATCTTCACAATATGATTGAAGGTGTTAAAAAAGAATTTATACTCAGCAGTAACTGTAATACTGCCAATCTATAAAGGGGGTATACAATGAAGGGTATATACAAGGGTATAAAGGGTATATACAAAGGGTCAATAGAACAGGTACCCTTCCATCCAAGAACATGTAATAAATTCCTGAAAATTACAAGGAAACAGAATTTTCCCAGCCTTTTAAATCTCTTACCCCTAGCCCCACCCAAAAAACTTTGTGTTGGCTTACTGTGCTTAGGAGAAATTCCTGTCACTGCCCTCGCTTTCTATTATGACTGGAAGAAGCTGAAATAGGTAGATTTTTACAAAAAAACTAAAACTATCTAAAAGAATTCCTTTCAATTTGATATTATATGATAAAAAAAAAGAAAAAAAAAAACGGTACGAATCAAATAAGACAGTTGTACCTGCTACAGTTGCGACAACATTCATTGTTTCTTCAGGTTTGAACGAAAAAGGTAAACATATTGGCGCTATCAGAGGACTGAAAACAACAGAATGAACCAGCTCAATGATAGCTATATCGTGTTTGGGCCCTTTTGGAAAAGTTTCTTCTATATCGTCGTAGGTGATGAAGTGCTTCACTTCTATAAAAGCTGTTTTGAAACTAGGATTTAATGGGGATGTAGCCGTTGCATTATGTACTCCCAAGTGTGCATACATTTTCCTTGCACTAGAATAAGTAAGCTATACTGAGAGCGTATAAATTAAAATAATCAGAGTGCCAACTGCCAACTCTTATTTCTCTTCCAAGCATTAAAAACATGCTGCAATCTAACGATTCAACTATAAACTATGTACTAAAATTGATGAACTTGTATTACAAGACTCAAAGTATCGGTATATATATATATATATATATATATATATATATATATATATATATATATATATATATATATATATATATATATATATATATATATATATATATATATATATATATATATATGAAAGTTGATTCAGTTACCCCGGCAATTGAGAAAAAACCTTTCATCACTTTACCATATATCTCAAAACTTAGCGATAAACTTGAAAAATTAAAAAAAAACATAATCTCTCTGTTTCTTTCAGAACCCAACAAAAAGTTGAACATTTGCCAACAAAAAGTTGAATTTGCCCTGCATATTTTTGAAAATCTGACATATGGCTCTTTTTGACGAGGCAACCTTAATATCTACTGTAAATGGCCTACCACAATCTTATAAAGAGGTAATTGCGATAAAAAAATACATAAACCAAAATTTAGCAATAAACAGAGACACTGGAGATATTTCATTAAGCCCAATTTATAACAATTTAATTTTGAAGGACTCAATCAGTATTTTCGCCCGGTCTAACTTGAGAGAACCTATTTGCACATCAAATGAAGACCGAATTTGTAGACCAGGTAAAGCTATAGCAAAACAAAGGATTATTGCTCAATCATCTTGGTAAATTTCTTTTTCATTGATTCCAACCTGGTTCTTATTTAATTTTTGTTCTATCATTGTCAAGCAAACTTCGAAAGGTTCGATTTTCGTTGGTTTCTTTTTTCTTTTCTTGTTTTTTTTAGCACCGAGGACGACAAAATCCTCGTTTTTTCACCCTTTTTTTTATTTTATTTTTCATTTTGTTCCTTGTTTCTTCTCATTAGATCTCATTCTTCTTCTCATGAGATCTCAATGAGATCTCATCTCATTCTTCTCATTCTCATTAGATCTCATTAGATTCTTCTCATTCTTGATCTCATTAGAAAGCGGCAATGGATGTATTGGGGGCATATGGTGCGAATGGGGGATGGAAGGCTGCCGCACGACGCATGGTGTTGGACACCCCCCGGTCTCCGCAAATCAGGGAGACCGAAAATGACCCTTGGCAGGTCGCTAATGAAGGAGGCGAAGCTGGTGAGGTCCTCGTTTGAGGAGCTATGGTTGAAGGCTCAGGACAGGTCGTCGTGGCGAACCACTGTTGCTGCCTTATGCGCCCCCAGGCGTAGGAAGACCTAAGTCTAAGTAAGTCTAAGTCATTTTGCTATTTTCTTTCCTCTCTAAATTTCTATATATATATATATATATATATATATATATATATATATATATATATATATATATATATATATATATATATAATATATATACTTATATATTACAAATTACATAACTAGCATTTCATAACTAGTAGGGGGTTGACACACCCAATAATCCAAGATATATAGTTACTAGACCATTCAGCTATGGTGAAAAAATGGATGTGTTAAAATTTTGATTAGAAGTGTCTGGAAAAATATGAGCTAAAAAGGAGGGCTGAATGCTTTTCAATCAATTTTGACTCTTAAGAGGGCACTAGAACTTTTAATTTTTAATAAAACTAGCTCCTTTAAAATATCAATGATATTGCTAGCTATGATAGAGCATCGCTGCCTAAGTCCTTATATGCTCTATAGTGCTTATATGCCCTTTTAATTTTTGCCTGCATATAGGTGTTTCGTTTAATTGGAACTTCTCCCAAACGTTTCCCTAGAAAGTTCCAACTGAATGCCGTTAGTGTCGTTAGTTACAGTAACCGTAGAAGCTGCATTAAATGAAAGCCACAGTGTCTTCTGGCTAGCTCAAAATCCACAACCTACGAAGGTATGAAGGTGAAATTTTCCGAGAATATTTCTGTTGTACGGATGACAACCTGCCTTCCATATGCAGGTTATCAAAAGGCCACATCAGCAATATCTTAGGAACAGTTTCGTGCGTGAAATTAAAACATACAACGCTTGTTGTGGGGGATGTTGTGCCAACCGTAAGACAATATTTGCATGATATTATTATTGTCTCTACTCCTGCAACTACTGCTACTTTTACTGTCACTACTATTAACTGTAATACTACTGCTCTACTATATTTACCGGTGCTACTACTACAACTAATAAACCTAAGGGTATTAAGGCAAAAATTTGGGGCAATATTGTAACTGTATTGAAATAAATCGAAACACCCTATACCCTAAAAACTTGTTACTTCTAAGAAAAAATTTGTTAGTGTTAAGAAAAACTTTCTACTTTTAAAAGAAAACTTGTTAGCGTAAACGAAAAATTTTTACTTTTAAGAGAAATTTGTTATCTTTGAAGGAAAATCTTGCTGCTAACAGAAAACATTTCTTACTATTAAGAAAAGCCTGTTACTTCCAAGAGAAATTTGATAGTATTAAGTAAAACTTTGCTAGTATTAAGGAAAAAGCTGTTAATTCTAAGAAGAAATTTGTTAGTATTAAGTAAAAACTTTGTTAGCATTAAGGAAAAACTTGTTACTTCTAAGAAAAAATTTGTTAGTTTGAAGAAAAACTTGCTACTTCTAACAGAAAATGTGTTAGCATAAACAGAAAACTGCTACTTCTAAGAGAAATTTGTTATCTTTGACGGAAAACTTGCTGCTATTAGAAAACGTTGTTACTATTAATAAAAATATGTCATTTCCAAGAGAAATTTTACAGCATTAAGTAAAACTTTGTTAGTATTAAAAAAAATCTTGTTATTTTTAATAGATAACTTCTTAGCGCAAACAGTAAAATTCTTACTTCTAAGAGGAATTTGTTATTTTTGCCGGGAAAACTTGCTGCTATTAGAATAAATGTTTCACTATTAAGAAAAACCTGTTACTTCCAAGAGAAATTTAATAGTATTAAGTAAAACTTTGCTAGTATTAAGGAAAAAGCTGTTAATTCTAAGAAGAAAATGGATAGTATTAAGTAAAACTTTGTTAGTATTACGAAATAAGTTGTAACTTCTAAAACAATATTTGCTAGTTTGAAAAAATACTTGCCAGTTATAACAGAAAACATTAGCGTTAGTAGGAAATTGTTACTTCTAAAGGAAATTTATAATTTTTTACAGAAAACTTTCTGGTATTAGAAAACGTTGTTACTATTAAGAAATATATGTCATTTCCAAGAGAAATTTGACAGCATTAAGTAAAACTTTGTTAGTATTAAAAAAAATCTTGTTATTTCTAATAGATAACTTATTAGCGCAAACTGAAAATTCTTACTTCTAAGAGAAATTTGTTATCTTTGCTGGAAAAACGTGCTGCTATTAGAAAACATGTCTTACTATTAAGAAAAGCCTGTTACTTCCAAGAGAAATTTGAAAGTATTAAGTAAAACTTTGTTAATACTAAGGAAAAAGTTGTTACTTTTAAGAAGAAATTTGTTAGTATTAAGTAAAACTTTGTTAGTATAAAGGATAACGTTGTAACTAAGAAAAAATTTGTTAGTGTTAAGTAAAACTTGCTCCTTCTAATAGAAAACTTGTTAGCGTAATCAGAAAATTCTTACTTCTAAGAGAAATTTGTTATCTTTTACGAAAAACTTTTAGAAAAAAATTTCTTACTGTTACAAAAACCTGTTACTTCCAAGAGATATTTGATAGTATTAAGTAAAACACTGTTAGTATTAGGGAAAAAGTTGTTACTTTTAATAAAAAATTGTTGGTGCAAAATTAAAACTTGCTACTTCTGACAGAAAACTTGTTAGCATAAACAGAAAATTGTTACTCTTAAGAGAAATTTGTTATTTTTGACAGAAAACTTGCTGCTATTAGATAAAATTTCCAGGTAATTTGCCAGGGTATGTTGTCGGAATCTTGCCAGGGCTTGTTGTGATGTTACAGGGCATGCCTTTAAAATCCGATTTTAATTTCGTATGGTTGGTACTTGTGTATTATACCGACCACACTCCAATTAATAATATAAAAATGCCGGAACACCTGGAATCCCGAGAATTTTGCCAGGGGTGTCATGGGAATCTTGCCAGGGCTGTCGTGGAAACAGGGTATGTCGTCGGAATCTTGCCAGGGCATGTCGTGACGTAACAGGGCATGCTTTCAGAATCCTATGGAAAAGGGAGGGCAGGTCGTAGAATTAATAGATAGGATACTTATTGTTTTTTAAATAATGCTGGGAAAACCACCATCCCCTTCATGGAAATTCTCTTTCCCCATGAAAATTTATTCCATGGAAAGATTCTCCCATGTAACCCATTCCCCCGACCCCGCCCCCCGACCGAAAAAATCATCCCCTGAAAACGTCTGTATATTTACCAATGACGAATACTATATATAAAGAATGGGCAAAGTTTATAACTTGCAGCCCTTCTCCTGTGGACTGTGGGGGATTAAGTCGTCCTCAAAGACATAGTTATTAGGTGTTTAAGCTATGCTGAACAAAAAACTATATCAAAATTTTGATCCGGTGACTTTGGGGGAAAAAAGTATGGGAGGGGGCTTATTGCCTTCCAATTTTTTTGTCACTTAAAAAGGGCACTAGAACTTTTAATTTCCGTTCGAATGAGCCCTCTCACGAAACTCTAGGACCACTGGGTCGATATAATGACCCCTGGGAAAAAAAATAAATAAACACGCATCTGTGATCTTTCTTCTGGCAAAAAATACAAAATGCCACATCTCTGCAGATAGAAGCTTGACACCTCTACAGGAGGGTCCTCTGATATGCTGAATCTGATTGTGTGATTTTCATTACCATTCTATGACTTTTAGGGGATGTTTCCCCCCTGTTTTTTAAAATAGGGCAAATTTTCTCAGGCTCGTAACTTTTGATGGGTTGGACTACACTTGACGAAACTTATATATTTAAAATCCTTTTCTTTTGATGTATCTATTTGTATCAAAATTTTGTTTTCTAGAGTTTCGGTTACTATTGAGCCGGGTCGCTCCTTACTTACAGTTACCACGAACTGTTTATAAGAAGCTACTCGTTTTTTTCTTACAACTTCTGCTGAATTTAAGCGTAATTCGCTAAAATTCAAAATTCGGACTTTAGCGTAAAGAGCGAGGTATTGACAAGGGGGCGAACCTCCTCATATACGTCATAAGAATATACGAATATAAAAGTTCACTACGTAAGTTAATTCGTAAGTTACGTATATTTATTACTATTAAAAACGTTCGTAAATAAAATTTAAAGTTCTAGTGCGCTTTTTAGGTAATCAAAAAATTGGAGGGCAACTAGGCCCCCTCCTCCATCCTTTTCAAAATTGGTCGATCAAAATTTTAAGAAAGCCATTTAGCCAAAAAAAAGTAAAATTAATATGCAAATTTTGTTTCAATTATTCATGTACGGTGAGCCAAAATCAAAACCTGCATTTACTCAAAAATGTTCAGAAATTAAATATAAAAAAAACAAGTTTTTTAACTGAAAGTAAGGAGCGACATTAAAACTTAAAACGAATAAAAATAATTCTGTATATGAAAGGGGCTGTTCCCTCCTCAACGCCCCGCTCTTTACGCTGAAGTTAGACTGTTTCTCACAACTCTACTTTTTAAAACAAAAAAAAACTATAGCGTAAATAGCGGGGCGTTGAGGAGGGGATAGCCCCTTTCATATACTGAATAGTTTCTGTTGATTTTAAGTTTTAATGTTGCTCCTTACTTTCAGCTAAAAAAAACTTGTTTTTTTTATTTAATCTTACCTAAAGTTCGAACCTAAATTACCAAGGCCATAGGGAACTGATTTTGCCGCTACTGTATTATATAAGTCGCTACTCTTTTTTTATAACTTTTACTGTGCCTAATCATCCTTTTTATGCGGTTTTGTTAATTTGATCTAATAAGACCTGAAAAGTTAAAAAAAAAAACATGTTGTGTTATCGCACGGTCATCGGAAGTGTATATAGGCCTAGATAAAACTCGCAAGTTATTGAACACTCAGAAGTTGTCGAACAAGTAATTTTGGCAAACAAAAATCTAAAACAAAAAGGCGGTGGGTCGGGGAAACTGAGTTATGAAACAAATAAAAAATAAAAACATTAAATAATAAACAAAAAAAACTGATTTTTCTCACCTTTCACAGTGCTTTGCAGTCATTATATGTTTTGATGTAATTAGGGACCCAGCACAGCCTGGATGATATAGTGCCGGCATACCGTTTTTATTCCTTTCTGAATATAGAAGTGCTATCCATGGGTAGGCTCCAGGAATTGCCTCCTCTCCTCCAACTATTTTTGCCCCTGAATTTTTGAAACGGCTTTTCCCACAAGCTAAAAAGGACTTGATTTTAAAAGGGTATAAAGGCATCTTTTCGAGAGATTTTAAGTACAACATAAAGATATATTTTACGACAAGTGTGAAGTTTTTGGCACATAAAATGTTTGTTGCAGGCATGCGTCGATGTGACTCTGTATTCAGTGATTTTCTTCAATAATCTAGTGATTTATATGTTGCCTCAGTGATTTTTTTTTCTTCGGGCAACGTAAAAAATCACTAGAAATACTGGTAAATCACATAGGGTAGCAACCCCGCTCTGTACTGATGGCCCTCTTGTTTTTTTCATGATTTGTATCAGGTAATCGAGTAGGCATTTAAATAATTCAGTAACAACCAAGCATGTTCCATTGCATATACCCTCTGAAATATCTCAATTATGAATTTACATAATTATCATGATATTCGTTAGTTTTAAGTCTTAGGGTGGCAAATCAGCAATTTCAGTTTAATTAAGAAATTTTACCGTGAATTCAGTTCCTCTTTTATGTTTATTCTTCATTATAGGATTTTTTTCCCGGGTTTCGTTGTGAGTCTCGTTGTTTCTTCTCTTCTAACCGCTACTTTTGTTTACGATTCAATGTGATCCTTGCTGACGCTTGTCCCCCAACCACTGCTCTCGTTCTGTTTCGGTTTTTTAATCATTGCTTCAGACTTTTTTTCCATGCCTCTTACTTTAATTGTTCGGGTTCATTTTGCAAGTCTCCTAACCACAGATCTCACTGCACTTCATTTTAGATCACCCTTACCTCGCACAGGCTCGTTTGATCGCCATTCGAAAGTCTCAGTAGTTTTTGCAAGGGTAGAAACTGATCAGACGGCGAACATTAGCCGGGCAACCAATGAATTAGGATGCAATTAGAATACCAAGTTTGAAATTAATGCTTAGCTCTTGGGTAGTAACCGTATTTTGGTCTCAAATTAGTTCTCCCTACCAAGATAACTCGAAAACAAAATACTATACTAAACTGACTAGAAGGAATTCTAGTAGACACGTCGTTTAAGAGAATTTCAATTCAGCAACACGATGATATCGTAACTCCTTTCTGCAGTATTTTATTCGTTATTTATGATATTCGTTTTAATTAGTAATATTCGATTTTATTCGTTATTTATACGTTATTTTTGTGCAGTTTGTTTCTAGCTAGTACTTACTTTACTCATAAACTTGTTTACCTTGAAGTATTTTTGGTGTTGCTCTTTATTTTTTTTTTTTGCCGCTGTTGTTTTTCGTAGCTTTTCACTGATTCTTTTTTCCCAATATGAATAATCTTATGTTTAAGATTTTTAAGCTTTTACCAGAGTTAACATGTTCGTCGCTGTTACGCCTAAAGGTAAAAGCCATATTTGCCACTTCCACACGTCAGTGCTAACCACCAAAAACTGTTTTCTAAGATATTCCCAAGGGGAGGATTAACAGACTACTGTAGGTCCGGAGGATCTAAGTGTGATAGAACATACATTGCTCAGCTGACCCGCCCCAAAAAGTAAGGGCAACCTATAAGAAAGGAAACTGGTGCTAGTGTTGACAAAAAAAAAATACTTCAAAGCCATTTAGAGTTTGTGTTTTTGGCCTTTTCTGGTATTTTTGTATTAAATAAAGCACAAAAACGTGACAAATACCCCCCTAGACTTTGTAAAAGTGACCCCATCCCCTACAGTTTCGTGAGTTCACACAACTAGTGCAAAGAGATCTTAAGCGGGCCTTCCAAAGTTGTTAAAGGACTCGAGTAAAAACAACGATTAAAGAAAAGAAAAGAAAAGAAAACAATCAAAAAAGTTTTTTAAACTGACTTTTAAAGGTTGAATTTTCTAAATTACTTTACCCTGCTTCGGCAATTACAATTGTTTGAACATAGATCACCCCAGTGATCTTCCCTTTGAATTACGCTCAACAAACACTTTTTGGCAATCATTTCAGATGTTCAAAATGATGCATTCAACTATATATATATTTCTCTAATATATATATTATATATATATATATATATATATATATTTCTCTAATATATATATATATTTCTCTATATATTTATCTAAATAGATATTGAAGTGCCTTTTTATATTAGAAAAGAAAAAACCTGGATTAGCAGTTTCTTTGTCTACATAATACAGCTGATGTAAATATATATATATATATATATATATATATATATATATATATATATATATATATATATATATATATATATATATATATATATATATATATATATATATATATATATATATATATATATATATATATATATATACATAAGCAAAACCGTCTGTTTCGGCCACTGGAAATAATTATACACAGAGATCAAGAAAAAAAAATCAGATCCATCAACCTGACCTGAGGTGTTCACTATTTGCAGATAACACAGATACTTTGCACTTAGTACTCTCTCGCAATAAACATCAATTTGGCGACATGGAAGATGAAATAATAATCAAAACAAACTAAAATTTTGCTTCCTTGTGTAACAAAGCACCACCTTGATCAGATATAAAGGGTTATTCTAAACAAACGCACCAAATAAAATATATAAATCAACCTGAACTGAAGTCTTCAATATTTGCAGATAACACAGATGCTTTGCCCTTAATACTTTCTCGCAATAAACATCAATTTGGCGACATGGATGATGAAATAAAAATCTAAACAAACTAAAGTTTTGCTGCCTTGTGCAACAAGGTATTAAGAGTAAAGAGGGAGGCTTTGAATAGAGGAGGAGTGTCTATAGCTGTGTTGACCTCAGGTGACTTGGTGCTGCGGTGAGTTGTTTGTAGTAGTATTTTAAAATAGGAAACTACTTGCCATAGCATTTTTTGTCGTCAGCTATATAGCCAGGACTGCATTCACATTTGTAACTGGATTCAGAGAGGGAGATACATTTTGCATCCTTATCGCCATCTTCAGCGCATGGATTATCTGTGCATGGGTCACCTGCAAGGAGAAACTTGAGAAAACTAATAGCTTGTGTTGTATACAGATATTGAATCGTGTATGAGGTTATATTGTGACTTGGTATTACGTTTTCAAAGAAGTGAAACAGCTCAATAACATTAATTTAAGAGGAAGATTGTTTAGACCGTAAAATACTTTGTCGTCATCACATATACAACTTAAAAATATGCGAACCATTGTTTTCCTTATACTGTAAAGCTATTATTTTTATGTTTAATTTTAACTGTGTACTTAGAAATATAAATAAGAGTTGTTCCAGCACTGGTAGTTTTTGCCTAATATTGTTTGAAAATTTTGGGAAAATCTGGGTGTAATGAATTAAAAAAATTCAAGTGTTTTAAGATGGTTGATATTTAAACACTTAACAATTGTTGTTAGACAATTATTTAACAAGTATACACAATATTAACAAGTAACAAGTATACACAATATTGAGTTGTGTATGAGATTATGTTATGACCTGGTATTATTTTACAGGTTTTTATAGAAGTGAAACAGCTCGAAAAATATTAACTTACGAGGGAAATGGTTTAGACCGTAAAATACTTTGTCGTCATCACATATACAACTTAAATTACATTAAACATTGTTGTTTTTACTATAAAGATGTTATTTTTATATCTAATCTTAACTGTGTATTTAGAAATCAAACAGTTCGTGGTAACGAACTGTAAGTAAGGAGCGACCCGGCTCAATGGTAACCAAAACTCTAAAAAACGGAATTTTGATACCAATAGATACATCAAAAGAATCAGATTTTAATTCTGATTTCAAATATATAAGTTTCATCAACTTAAATCTTACCTATCAAAAGATACGCGCCTAAGAAAATTTGGCTGATTTTCGAAAAAAGGGGGAAAGACCCACTAAAAGTTATAGACCCTTAATGAAAATCACACCATCATATTCAGCGTATTAGAGAATCCTACTGTAGAGGTTTCAAGCTCCTATTTACAAAAATATGGAATTTTGCATTTTTTGCCAGAAGAAAGATAACGGATTCGTGTTTATTTATTTTTTTTTTCTTTTCCCCAGGGGTGATCGTATCGACCCAGTGGTCCTAGAATATCGTGGGAGGGTTCATTGGAACGGAAATTAAAAGTTCTAGTGCCCTTTTTAAGTGACCAAAAAAAATGGAGGGCAACTAGGCCCCAAAGTCACCCGATCAAAATTTTGAGATAGCCATTTTGTTCAGCATGTTCGATAATATTATAAGTATGTCTTTTAGGATGACTTAATCCCCCGAGGTTCCCGGGAGGAGGGCTGAAAGTTATGAACTTTACCCAATGTTAACATATAGTATTGGTTATTGGGAAGTATACAGTACAAACGTTTTCAGGGGAGATTTGTCCTGGTAGTGGGGGGGGGGTCGGGGTTATGTGGGAGGATCTTTCCATGAAGGAAGTTTTCATGGGGGAAGGGACATTGCTATAAAGGGGACGCCGGACTTCCCAGCATTATATAAAAAAAGATCAGAAATTAAATATAAAAAAACAAGTTTTTCAACTGCAACAGCAGCAACATCAAAACGAACAGAAAATATTAAATATATGATTGGGTTCACTCCCTAGTCAATACCTCAGTCTTTAAGCCAAGGATTTTTTAGTATTTTCATAAGAGCTATTTATTATAATTAATGGCTTTTGTGATTAATCAGTCATTTTTAAAGAATTTGAAAAAAATTCGACCTTTTGTTCAAAGAGCAAGGTATTACCTAGGGGGCGAACCCCCTAATAAACGTATTAAAAATATATGAATATAGAAGGTTCGTTACGTAAGTTAATTCGTAAGTTACGTATATTTATTACTAATAAAAACGTTCGTAAATAAAATGAAACAAGTTTCGAGAAAGCCATTTAACCAAATAAAAGTAAATTAATATGAAAATTTTGCTTTAACTATTCATGTACTGTGAGCCAAGATCAAAACCTGCATTTATTCAAAAACGTTCAAAAATTAAATAAAAAAACAAATTTTTTTAACTGAAAGTAAGGAGCGACCTTAAAACATAAAAAGAACAGAAATTATTCCGTATATGAAATGGGCTGTCCCCTCCTCAACGCCTTGCTCTTTACACTAAAGTTTGACTTTCTCACAACTTTATTTTTTTTAAAAAATAAAAAACTTTAGCGTAAAGAGGGAGGCGTTGAGGAGGGTACACCCCCTTTCATATACGGAATAATTTCTGTTCGTTTTAAGTTTTAATGTCGCTCCTTACTTTCAGTTAAAAAACTTGTTTTTTTTTATTTATTATAAATAAGAGTTTATCCGTCACTGGTAATTTTTGGCTAATATTGTTTATAATTTTGGGGAAATGTGGGTGTTACAGATTTTAAAAAATTCTAAATGCTTATGGATGGCTAACACTTAACAGTTGTTGTTAAATAATTTTTTAAGAACAAGAAAAACCAAGAATATTCCTTATGTTCCTAGTCCTTTAACTCGTTTAAGCCCTTGGTATTTGTGTAAGCTAAACTTTCATGTCAAGGAATCATCTCATCACTATGATGAATATGAAAACGCCATTGGATTCATTATCGGTTTTAACGTGTTTTTGTTGCATCACACCAAAGAACCTTACATTAGACCTTAGTTCCGCCAGATTTACCCAGGGACTCGAGGAAGAACGTCCAGTCATCGCTCAAATTTACTGCAGTTACGACGTCCTCCCACTTGGGTTGAATGTAAGCATTAATACTGTGCAGGTCTACCCAATAGTTGCGCCATAGTCTGTCTCGGGATATCTTTTTTGACGAAAGCCTGGTGAAGAGCAGTATTCGGAAGCCTTTGGTAGCTCATTCATAGGACATCTATTAAATACTTCCATCTTCGTACTCTGATGACGCTGGTCATACGCAGCTGCATCTCGTATTAATTGATTAGTCATTTTCAGATCCCAAAGAATATTCAATGTTCCCCTAAGGACGGTTCTCCCGCCGTAGGTGCCAGCTACAGTTATGACAGTGGCCAAATATGGCTCTGAAGCATAGACGCTCCGAAAAGCGGATGAAGATTTGCTAGATGTTTTCCAGAGAAATTGCTTAAGGATTGTTCTGGGTACCCGGCTGACTGACCGTATTTCAAGCAATAGGCTATGAAAAACGTGGTTCAATACCACTCTCTAGGGTTAAAATGAAAAAAAGGTTGAGGTGGCTAGGGCACGTTGTGCGGATGAAGGATGACAGATTACTGAAGACTTTTCTTTTCGGCCAACCGTCTAGGGCTAAACGGAAAGAAGGTCGTCCTCGTTTGGGGTGGGAGGACGTCATAAAGAAAGATTTAAAGGAAATGGGAACTTCGTGGGCAGGTGTAAAAAGGGAGGCTTTGAATAGATTGGGTGGAGGAGGAGCGTGCGTAGCTGTGTTGGACTCAGGCGGCTTGGTGCTGCTGTGAGTTGTTAGTAGTAGTAGTAGTAGTAGATCTATTTTCCTTGTGGCTGGTTTAAGTACCATGTCTCTCAAGCGCATAGCAGTAAAGGCCAGACGTTACTACTAAAAAGTCACGTTACTACTAAAAAGTCACTATGTAAGAGCAAGATGTTTGTCCACCCCTGTCGCCTCAACAAACAGTTAACAGGAACTGCTCAATTTCTCCAAGAAAGCTCACAAGCCTAAATGGGCCAAATTCGAACTTTAGCGACAATAAACTAACAAGGAACAAAACACACAACAAACAAATAAAAAATGGTAAGTCGGGGAATACAAAATAAAAAAAAAATATAAAAATGTCAATGTCAATCATTAAAAATGTCACAAACAATTTAAAATAGTCAAACAGTTCGTGGTAACGAACTGTAAGTAAGGAGCGACCCGGCTCAATAGTAACCTAAACTCTAGAAAACTGGTTTCTGATACCAACTGATACATCAAAAGAATCAGTTTTTAATGCTGAATTCAAATATATAAATCTCATCAAGTTTAGTCCTACCCATCAAAAGTTAGGCGCCTCGGAAAATTTGGCTGATTTTCGAAAAAAGGGGAAAGACCCTTTAAAATCTATAGAATCTTAATGAAAATCACACCATCATATTCAGCGTATCAAAGAACCCTACTGTAGAGGTTTCAAGCTCCTTTCTACAAAAATGTTGAATTTTGCATTTTTTGCCAGAAGAAAGATCACGGATGCGTGTTTATTTTTTTTTCCCCCAGGGGTGATCGTATGACTATTTTTTCCCAAAGTCACCCGATCAAAATTTTGAGATAGCCATTTTGTTCAACATGGTCGAAAATATGATCAGTATGTCATTTAGGATGACTTAATCCCCCGAAGTCCCCGGGGGGAGGGCTGAAAGTTATGAACTTTACTCAATGTTAACATATAGTATTGGTTATTAGGAAGTATACAGACGTTTTCAAAGGGAATTTTTTCTGGTAGTAGGGGGTGGGTGGGTCGGGGGCTATTTGGGAAGAAAACTTCCTTCCATGAAGGAAGTTTTCATGGGGGAAGGGACATTGCTATGAAGGGGGTGCCGGATTTCCCAGCATTATTTAAAAAAAGATCAGAAATTAAATGTAAAAAACAAGTTTTCCAACTGAAAATAAGGAGTAACATCAAAACTTAAAACGAAAGGAAAATATTACGTGTATGATTGGGTTCACTCCCTAGTCAATACCTCGCTCTTTAAGCCAAATAGTTTCCAGTACTTTCATAAGAGCTATATATTATAAGTAACGACCTTTGTAATTAAGGGGTCGCTTTTAAAGAATTGGAACGAATTTCGAACTTTAGCTTAAAGAGCGAGGTATTGCCTAGGGGGCAAGCCCCCTAATATACGTATTAAAAATATATGAATATTGAAGATCGTTACGTAAGTTAATTCGTAAGTTACGTATATTTATTACTAATAAAAACGCTGGTAAATAAAATTAAACAAGTTTTGAGAAAGCCATTTAACCAAATAAAAGTAAAATTAATATGCACATTTTGTTTTAATTATTCATGTACGGTGAGCCAAAATCAAAACCTGCATTAATTCAAAAACGTTCAAAAATTAAATAAAAAAACAAGTTTTTTTAACAGAAAGTATGGAACGACCTTAAAACTTAAAACGAACAGAAATTATTCCGTATATGAAAGGGGCTGTCCCCTCCTCAACGCCTCGCTCTTTACGCTAAAGTTTGACTTTCTTACAACTCTATTTTTTAAACAATAAAAAACTTTAGCGTAAAGAGCGAGGCGTTGATGACGGGACAGTCCCTTTCATATACGGAATAATTTCTGTTCGTTTTAAGTTTTAACTTCGTTCCTTACTTTCTGTTAAAAAACTTGTTTTTTTTATTTAATAAAATTAAAAGGTCAATGTCAATCAGCAAAAATGTCAAACAATTGAAACTCCTTTAAAGGTAGCAGTTGGTTTTTGGCAGGGCTACAGCCTGCAAAATTGAATATTTGAAAACATGCCATATAATAAGCTAATATAGAGAAATAATAGAACTGGATAGAAGTGTCTTGGAGCAATATGCTGCTAGCTTGAAAGTACAGACGGACAGTATCCTCCCGCACATGTTCCTAGGTATATATCGAAACTGGCTTTCAAAGAGTCATCAGATGAGAAATATGCTGGCCGCCCTCGAGTAGTGGCTACTATGTATGTTCCACTCACTCGACATAATCCTCAGTATGAGCCTGGATTTGGTTGCTAGTAAATCTGCTCCCCTCAGAAAAATTGTCATTATGTTTACAAGAAGAAGAAGGCAGGTTGCTTGTTTTGCAACCTGCAAAACAATTCATATTTTTTTTAATATTCCCCCCCCCCTGGAAACCATTAATGCTTACGCCCCTGAACCACAAGAATAAGGAGGGCTATAATCATCCCCAGGTTTTCACGGAATAGCGTAAAAAATTTCTGTTAAGTACACAAAGATGTCAGGAAAAGTATGTCAGAGCGAGCAAAATCGGAACTAAACTGTCCATTTCATTCTCATTGGTAGTCTAGTTTTCATTTAAATTTTTAAATTTAAAAAAAGATTATGGAAACTAAATGTTTAATTTAAAACTTAAAACGAGTAAAAATTGGCTTAAATAACACGCCAGCTAAAAACAAGAAGGAATTATTGTGAAGGAAGAAATGAGAACTATGTGCTTTTTCGACATGTCATTTTTAATCAAATGATGCTGATACTTTGCTTTTTAATTTGCATACACTTAACACCAATTTGTGTCTACTATAAAAAAATTTTATTCAAAATTTTGCTAAAATTTTTATTTTCTAAATATATAATATTAGCTATTTATTCCTCCTTTCATTTCCCAAAATTGCTCACTTTTACGCTGTAAGAGAAGTAAATTAATGTAAAAAACGTCGTTAGTTTAAATAAAAAAAAATTAATTTTTATGAGTAAATGTAATTAAAAAAGGAAAAAGCAAATTGAATATCATTAAATTAAATCTTGAAAACCATCGATGCTCATCAGCTGATCAGTTTCAGTAACAAAAATAACCGAGTAACGAACTATCCGTGTTCTGTTCCGTGAGAATATCTATTAGGTTCAAAGAAGGGTCCTACTCAGGGTCTGAGATACGGGTAGTCAACTCTAATGACAAATATAATGTTAGGCACAGGGTTGCCAACTGGACATATTTTATGTTAAAAGGACACCTTCCCATGTACCAGGACATGATGACATAAAAGGGCAAAAAAGTGAAACAGTTTAGAAAATTACGACAAATTTTGTCAGTTTATACCATCAAACGAAACATTTTCTAACTTGATATATATTTTGGCAAAATATGTCACTAAAGTGACATATTTCTCGTTTTTCTCGTTTTTTTTTGTAAATCCAGGTTTTGACAGAGATGTCGTAAGTAAAGGATTTATTCAAAAGTATTATATGTTTTATATGTTTATATGTTTGATTTATATGTTTATATGATGTATATGTTTATAAGAGCTTCGTATTTTTAAACTAAGTCATTTTGTATGAATGTTTCAATTAGATTTTGTTTTCTTTTTCATTATATCTGAAGTTAACTGGCTGCTTTGAAAGAGGTTTACAAAGAGGTTTTTGACCAATAATACAATTGGTGAAAAAAGTAACCTGTAGGTTTTGAATTTTTAAGATGGACACATTTTAGCTAAAAATGACACACTTTTGGATGCTCAGGGGACCAACTCATGGAACGAAATGTCGGCAACCCTGGTGAGGCAAACTTCCTTGCCATTAAGAGAGCAGTATATATTGAAGTTGAGATTTCATTTTTAATAATGTGGTATAGAGTTTATATGTAATTTGGAGTTGAGCTTTTACTTTTCGTCATGTTACATCAAGACATCAAAAGGGTGATGCTCATAATATAATGTTTCTACCGCTGTAAACCCATCAAACCCCACTTTATGAAAAAAACGTAAAGAAATGTTAAAAAAAAGTTTAAATTTAAATAAAATAAAATCAATAAATACAAATAAAAAAAATTGATAAAATAAATGTCTTGATATGCCAGGGGACATAGGCAAATCCATACGGGCCACTCATCATGACAGGAGGTAACTGTTACAATAAACCCATCAAGACCCACTTTACGTAGAAAACATAAATAAATGTAACAGAAAAGTATTAATATAATTAAATGAAATTCTTAAATGAAAATTTCAATAAAATTTATTAGATAAATGTTTCGATATGCTAGGGGATTTAGCCAGATCCTAATAGGCCACTGATCATGATTCGGGACCACTACTATAGCAAACTCATCAAAACCCACTTTAAGTAGAAAACATAAATAAATGTAACAAAAAAGTATAAAGGCAAACAAAATGAAATAAATAAATATAGATAAAATTAACTGAATAAGTGTAAACACAAAAAGGGGTAAACATTCGACGTACGTCAAAACTCAAGATAATTTCAAAATATAAATAAATTCTAAACTGCATTATGAAAAATGAAATCTCGAATTTCAAGCTACACTTCTCTCTTAACGACTAAAGAAAGCTTTTCTAACATTTTGATGTGCATTATCATTATGTAAATATTAATTTCGAGTCAGGATTCGTGCCATGCACATGCATTCCTGTCCATTACGGTACAGCTCATTCCCATCTCTGATCTTTTAGTGTTACTACCTCGCTAAAATAGGGTAAAATATTTTATTTCCCTCCCAATGCCCTTATGCAGGGTGGTGCGTAATTCATTTCACCATTATAAAAGTAAACATTTCTTTCAATTATATAGTTAAAACAACAACTGTGATACAAAAATGAAAAAAAAAATCATTTTATTTCCCTCTAAAGCCCTTATATAGGTCGGTGTATAATTCATTTCCCCATTATAAAAGTAAATATTTTTTTCAATAGATTAATTTCGTTTTTTTTAGAATTATATAGTTAAACAACGAAAAGTCAAATATGAGTAAATTCACCACAAAAGAAAGAAAAAAGATAATTAAAATTTATTTTGAAAATGGATGCTCAGTTATCAGAACACGAAGATTTTACATGCACAACTTCAGTGTTTAGACATCCTCCTACTAAGCCTACAACAGTCGACTTGTCAAATGCTTCACCAGGTAAGACTTGGTGAAATGTTTTATGAACATGCTTCTGTTGGTGATAGGTCTCGAACATGAAAATGTGCAGCATAACACTGAGAATCCACAAAAACCAAAATTAATTCCTGTCTTTGAACTATGTAAGAAAAAAGAATAGAAAGGTAAACTCATTACCAAAAAAACTATTTTTTTGGTATATTTGATTTTATGTATTTATGCACATAGTTTAATTATGTCACTTGTGACAACAATGTCACTTATGACACACAGTATAAATCAGAGTGGTTACTTGTGAACCACCCAGTATATAGCAATTTGAGCCTAATGAGGCGCGTCGTCGGTTGAGCCTAAATTTCCTAAAGTGCAAAGGAGATCAAAATTAATGCATTTTTTTGCCTCGACCCTCATTTTTTGTCTGTTTATACCTGAGAACCAGAATTTTCTACGATTCATATTTTGGTTGCTACAAAATTATGAACATGACAACTGTTAGGCCCAAAGTTTCACGAGTGTTACCACACTAAACCGAAAAAAAAAGTGGAAACTAATTTGGTAAATCTGATAACGCTTTTCCACCGTAAAAATTCAGAAATGTTGCAGAAACATGCAAATAATCATTCAAGGAAGATGTATCTTAAAAACGTAAATAATTTTTTTCAAAATAACAGAATTACCCTAACAGAGTAGGCTTTTTCCATTTTAATCTAGTCTAATCTCTTATTATATATCAAGGGAAGGATCCCAACAGGGTGATTTCGGCCACAGGGTGAAGTTTTAAAAATCAGTTTATGTGTCATATCTGGGTGTTCTTTTTTGGTGTCTGAAGTAAAATAATAAATTTAATATTTGTATTTTGTATGCTAAAAATTAAGTAATAAAAGTGATACTTATGGAGTCAAAAGAAAATAAGAATTTTATTGATATGTAAATGAGGTTGAAACATTAAATGCATCCCCATGGATAATTGGATTAACAGCGTAGGATAATTGATCTTTTTAAAGAGATTTTCTTTTAGGTAATTCAATTAACATATAGTTTGAAGTGTTTCATCTTGAACAATTCTGATAATAATAGCCACTTAAACGCATAGCTTAGGTTTTTAGCTGTTCAATGATATATACATTTCTTTTCAATTTTTTTTAGTAACAAGATGTTAGAATTATATTCTAATTTAATTTTAGTCGTTCAATAGCTGTTTTTTTTGTTTATTTTTTTTTCTACGTAATTTCAGTGTTTCTCTTATACTACAGCAATCAAAATAGTCACACTTTCTAAGGCTCCATGATGATGTGTTCTATCGCTCATTTTTCGCTGATTTTTCACACACGTTCCTTGTTTTCGAAATTTATGCCTACCAAGGGATAAAAATGCATGACCGGATATGGAGGTCTTTTTTCTATTAAAAATTAAGTTTCTGGGCATTCCCATTATTTAAGACGTGGTTGGGTAAGTTTCGAAATAATGAATTAAAAGAATCAGATTTCATGTCTACTGCCCTTGGAAATCTAATAGTTACTGGTTAATGCATGCTTCTATAATTTTCAAATTTTTGTTTTTGTTTCGATAACTACTCCAAAGCTTTCCCCCTCATTAAAACCCTCAGAGGATTCTTCTTTCTTTTGAGAACTTGTCCAGGAAAACCAGAGGATCTCACTTTCAAACAGAAACATTAACTGGAATTCCCATCGCAACTTTGCTTGGTTGATGTGCTTCACAAATTCAATTTGTAATAAATAAAGAATAAAAAGCAGAAACTTATCACCACAACTCTCTACAAGTCTCCATAGCTGGGATGTATCACAGGAGGAACAAAGACATCCAACAAAGCAAGATTTAAAAAGAGAGAAAAAATCTAAGAAAATCTGCTTTATTTCTGCCACGAAGTCTCAACAACTTTGTTCTTACATCTAACACTAACGGCTTGTCAGTTTCGTCTTTTAAGTGAGTAAAACCAAATATCACTCTGCTGTGTAGCTGAAATTCTGGAGCTTACAAAATCTACAACTGTAACTCCCTGCAAGGCTCCATAGGAAAAAATATAGCAAGGGAGAAGAAACAAAGTAAAGACATCTTACAATAAAAAAAAAGACAGCAAAAAACAAGAATAGTGTTTAAAAAAACCGTCCTGCGTCAAAGCATTGCTTATTACTTGCTAAAAATATAAATATTCGCAGGAAGCTTCAGTCCAGGCAAAAAAAAAGAGCCCTCAATTTTTGTCAGAACTCAGTCTAATACTTACTAATTGCACAAAAATAGACGGGAAGCTTCTCTCCGGGCCGTAAACAAGAAATTGTTTCTTCAACATATGTTTGGGCTGTCTCTGTTACAAATACGGTTTTTGTTTTTTTGACAAGTACTCCCAAAATGGCAATGAGTCCTGATGGATAGCTCCCGATTAAATGCTGTTGTTCTAAGCTTGAATCAATATCCTCTGCAGAAGAACCTTCTTCTGTTTGATCATCATAATAGCTGATTCCCTTGGGCCCTTGACTTCTGAAAAAAGTTGAATCGTCGATTATTAAATAGCTGAGTAAGACAAAAACAAAAGATGTTGATACCATTATTGTGGTCCTACCAGAAACTTATTAAAGGACTTCGGACCAGCACTAAACCTGAAATCAAGAGATCATGTTGTTCTCCATATCCTCTTGTATATTTTTCACACCGTTTTAGGTTTCTCGAACATGCACCCCTTCCTAAAATGGGG
This sequence comes from Artemia sp. Qi Xiang Cuo, assembly GCF_049724085.1. NCBI lineage: Eukaryota > Metazoa > Arthropoda > Branchiopoda > Anostraca > Artemiidae > Artemia > Artemia sp. Qi Xiang Cuo. The sequence continues at coordinate 126,524 of NW_028300704.1, forward strand.
TTCAAGTGGTAAACGTGATCTGCAAATCTCTAAGATTTAACATGTACAATTTATTCCAACACTTTTTAGGTTTATTAATTTTTTACGTTATTTGTTATGTTTTGTATTTGGTTGTATCTTGATCTCTTGAATGACTGTACGCATTTACATTAATGCTGGGCTTTTTTTCTTGTTACCCTTAAGTGTGGCCCAAGTTTACTGAGCCCGAATGAATCTAGCTTAACAACAGTTAACACAATATAACCTAGTTAATAAAAAAAATATGTTTACTGTGAGTAGTCAGGGTGTGGGGGGTTGGCTGCGGGTACCCTGGGTGTGGAAAGATGGGAGCACTTGAGGTGATTTTTATTTTTGATAATTAGTCATCAATTAAAGGACTTGGAACTTGGAACTCAGTCATGATTCATTGCTCAACCGGTTAAGACCGTATTGCTTGCTATCGCCCACTCTATGAATCACGTAATGAAATGAATGACGATGGATTATTGCTAAATTGTCTGCATGCTGTGATATAATGAAAACTATGTACAATCTGATAAAAGACAATCTGAAAATACAAGCCTTTCCCTAAATAAAACTCAACAACGGAAATGATTAGCTGTTATTCCTCCAAAGTGATTTAAGGTTCAAATTATTCGTGATATCAGATCAAAGGAATAGTGCAGTGGTGAAAAAGGACTGATTTAGGACTGGTTTCTTCTTCTTTTGCCAGTAAGTCCATTTTAGCTATAACTAAGTCAAGATGGGCAAGATAAAAACTAAAAGCAGTCGTCCAGATCTTGATTCTAGCG